>NC_053425.1:36891494-37191494 GCF_007990345.1 Gossypium hirsutum | reverse complement strand
CAATGGCATGCTACTAAATTTTATCATGCATGTAAGCAGAACAAGTATACATATATAAATCATCTCATGGCATACATAGTCATCCATATATCCTATAGGGTCAAAACATACATTTTGCCAGTTTAGGCATAAGTACTTTTATGCCCATCAGTAAGCCCACGATCGTCTAGCGACACGTACAATTGAAAACAGTACAGAATTGGTTGAATAGGCCAAATCCTAAAAAAACAAGCCCATGTAGGCCTACACCCCGTGAGCTCAGATAATCACATGGGCATTTGAACACATATGTGGCCGAAAACCCAATTTTTGGCTTTTCAGCATTTCGAGATTTTGACTTTTTGTCGGTCTATGGTTTGAGTGGTGTGTGTACACACCTTGATATGAATGTGCGATGAATCTCTAGCACCAAACCTATTGCAATCAAGACTAACAATTAGCCACTATGTAACACCCCGAACCCGAGACCGACACCGGAGTCGAACACGAGGTGTTAGCAGACTTTAAACCCTTTATAAAAATATTTCTCAGACACTGCCAATCTGCGTACTAGTCGCTTTAAAAACCATATCTTGAGTTTCACAACTCGAAAATCAGTTTCGTGATTTTTCCCTGAAACTAGACTCATATGCCCATCTACATATTTTTTTCTAGAATTTTTGGTAAGGCCAATTAGTACAGTTTATTAGTCAAAGTCTCCCATGTTACAGGGATTGACTACACTGACCTTTGTGCATTACGACCTGGATATCTCCCTGCACAGAGCTTCAATACTGATGCCGTTTGTTTCTATAGAAACTAGACTCAGAGAGGAATCTATCCATATATGGTATGACTCCTAATTGTCTCTGGTTAATTTATAATGAATTTCCAAAGTCGGAACAGGGAATCCAGAAACCGTTCTGGCCCTGTCTCACGAGAACCTGAATATCTCTTAACATACTGTCCATATGATCTTTTCGCTGCTTCTATATGAAAATAGACTCATCGAGCTTCGAATACATAATTTATTCATCAATTAATCCCACTCCTACTATTTTTAGTGATTTTTCAATCTCACGTCACTGCTGCTGCCAGCATCTGTTATGAAAGCAACTATGCCCATTTCGTGATTTCTCCTTCATCTAACTAGTGATTCGTCATACATATCGCAAATTATGATCATGACTAGCCATGCCAAAGGCTAATCATTGTCAAACATCTCCCTACTACACTATTGCCATATCATGAATTTTAACACCAAAATAATCAACCATGACATATGGCATAAAAATCGTATTACCAAGACTTACGACCCAACATTAGAACCAAATTCAACCGAACATTATGCCATTTTCGCATGGCTAAAAGTTTACATACCAAATTTCAACAAAACATATTAGCCTATACATGCCGAAATGTTCTCTTAGACCAACTAAGAAGAAAATACCAAAGGTTGCTAGCCGGTGTGATGACTTCGACGACGGCACGATCACGCAAAAAGAGACGAGTCCAAGAAACCTAGAATAGGTGACAAGCAAACACCGAATGAGTATATAACTCAGTAAGCCATAAGCATTCCACAACCATCCATTAATAAAATTATCACAACAGGAAACAATGAAATGAGGTTAAGTACTCCATCCATACCAAACTATACCATAGTTCCTTAAACCCTATGGTTCAATCTCATACCAAGTCCTACATTGGCCTTTCATACATCATTTTATTTTCGTTATAATCATACAATTAAACGAACTTTCACCTATTCCACAATGAACCTTATGTACGTGACTTCAACTATAATCGTCACATAGGTTCAAAACTTACCAAGCTCAACTCCAAATATAAACATAGCGCCTATTAGCCATGAACTCAAGGTACTTACCTTTTCCGCTGTCCAAAATTGACTCGGTAAAGTCGCACCCTTCATGTAAATAATTTATAGAAAATATATATTGAGTTCGCACACATAGTGCTTAATAATCAACCGCGCACACTTAGTGCCATGTACTTTAAATTCACACACTTAGTGCCATGCATTTCAAGTTCGCACACTTACCTTTTCCGCTGTCCAAAATCGACTTGGTAAAGTCGCACCCTTAATGTAAATAATTTATAGAAAATATATATTGGGTTCGCACACATAGTGCTCAATAATCAACCGCGCACACTTAGTGCCATGCACTTTAAACTCACACACTTAGTGCCATGCATTTCAAGTTCGCACACTTACCTTTTCCGCTGTCCAAAATCGACTCGGTAAAGTCGCACCCTTAATGTAAATAATTTATAGAAAATATATATTGGGTTCGCACACATAGTGCTTAATAATCAACCGCGCACACTTAGTGCCATGTACTTTAAACTCGCACACTTAGTGCTGTACAATTTAAACCCGCACACTTAGTTCCAATCTCATGACCGTGAACACTTATTGCCCGCACACTTAGTGCCGAAATCCAGCCACTCAATAGGCTTCACTTCCTTTTTACATTCGACAAATTTCATCTCTACTTACATATTCATTTGTATACATTTCATCTCATTAAACACAATGGTGTAGGTATTACGATCCTTTAATCAATACCAAAGATATGCTTAATGACTTACTTGTGTTGGGTAAGATGGTTCCAACTCGGCTACTCGATGATCTTTTCTTTGCCTTTGCTCGATTCTCCTCCTTTAACTCCTTGAGCTTAATCAATAAATCAACTAGTTTAACCGCCTTGCTAAATATTTACAATCCAATTACACATGCATATGTATGTTAGTATATTCGGCAATCACCCTTACTAATCACCCACTTGATCAATTATAGAGAATCAAAGTTAATATCACAATGTGTACCCTATATGGCCCATTATACATAATCAATTTTAACATCATCTATATATTTACTCATATGGCCGAATATACCTAATCATACATACACCTAACCAAAAAATAATTTCTAAAATCTTTATATCATTTATACACTAGTAAAGCATCCTCTCCCTTTCCATCAATTTAGCACATGCATTACTCATTAACCTACAAAAATTATATTCGGCCTTAGCACACAACTTGCTAGCCGATTCTTCCCCATCTAGCAACCAATGCACATATGTGCTCACTCAAAAATGCTAAAAAAAAAGATTCAAGAATCATCAATCCACCATCACATGCATCATTAACAAGCTTCATATTTAGCATGCAATGGCATTAACACAAACTCCACCTAGGCCGAATCTTAACTCATCTTCATGCCTCATCACCACAACATCAAACATCAAAATACCAACCAAGAATGTAACATGCATGGCCGAATATCATCTCCATCATTTAACAAAGTTTGAACCATGGCTAGGTAGATTTCAAACTTACAACTTAAAATATACATGAATCTCAAAGAATAATATCAAACATACCTCAATCTAGTTACATGCATGGCCAAACTTCCTCCTAATTCTCTTCCAAACCAAACATGAAGCAAGAACTCCTTCCTCCTCCCTTAGAATTTTCGGTCAAAAGAGGATGAAAAAGGATGAACAAAATTTTTCTTTTCCTTTCTTTAGCTCACGGCAATGGGGGGGGAACAACCACTCATTTTTTTTGTTTTTCCTTTCTTTATTACCCATATTCCTTATTTTATTTTTTTCCTACATACCTCACTAGGCCAACATGTTCCCAACATGTTTCCACCCATAGCATGGCCAACCACTAGCTCAAATTTTGGGTAATTTGACATGCAAACCCATCATTTTCACAACATGCATTAATAGACCATTTTAAATTAGCCTATCATATTTTCACCATGTCTCATATCGATCCCTATTTAATAATTTCTCATGCAATTGGCAAAATTGGAGAATGAAACTTCCACATACTCATGTACACACATAATAAGCATAGAATATGGAAATTAATTATTTTTATGACTCAGTTTTGTGGTCCCGAAACCACTTCCCGACTAGGGTCAATTTTGGGCTGTTACAACTCTCCCCCACTTAAGAAATTTTCGTCCCCGAAAATCTTACCGGTAAATAGGTTTGGGTATCGTTCTTTCATCGAGCTCTCGGTTTCCCAAGTAGCTTCCTCGATCCCATGTTTGAGCCATAACACCTTCACTAACGGAACCCTTTTGTTTCGCAACTCCTTCACTTCACGAGCTAGGATACGTATCGGTTCTTCTTCATAACTCATATCGGCTTGAATTTCAACCTCTGATGGGCTAATTATATGCGATGGATCAGATCGATAGCGTCGAAGCATCGAAACATGAAAGACGTCGTGAATCTTTTCAAGCTCAGGGGGCAAAATCAATCTATACGCAACCGGACCAACTTGTTCGGAGATCTCGTACGGCCCAATGAATCTCGGGCTCAACTTGCCCTTACGGCCAAACCTGAGTACCTTTTTCCAATGCGAAACTTTAAGGAACACTTTATCTCCCACCTGATATTCAATGTCCTTTCGTTTCAGGTCCGCATACGATTTCTGACGATCTGTGGCTGCCTTCAGACTTTCACGGATTACCTTTACTTTCTGTTCGGCATCTTTAATCAAATCAACTCCGAAAATTTTACTTTCACCGAGCTCGGTCCAAAACAATGGTGTACGGCATTTACGACCGTACAAAGCCTCGTAAGGTGCCATCTTAATACTTGATTGAAAACTATTGTTGTAAGCGAATTCAATCAAAGGTACATACCGTTCCCATGAACCACTAAACTCAAGGATGCAGCATCTCAGCATATCCTCGAGTATCTGAATTATCCGCTCGGATTGACCATCGGTTTGGGGATGAAAAGCGGTGCTAAAATGCAGCTTGGTACCCAAAGCTTCTTGCAATTTCTTCCAAAATCGCGAGGTGAATCTCGGATCTCTATCCGACACGATAGAAATAGGTACTCCATGTAATCTCACAATCTGAGAAACATACAATTCGGCTAGTTTATCAAATGAAAAATCCGTACGCACGGGGATAAAGTGAGCCAACTTAGTCAGTCTATCAACAACAACCCAAATCGCATCCTTCTTACTTGTTGACAATGGTAGTCCGGACACAAAGTCCATTGTGACTCGATCCCATTTCCACTCGGGTATCATGATCGGCTGAAGTAATCCTGAAGGCACTTGATGTTCCGCTTTCACTTGTTGACATATTAAACATCTCGAAACAAAGTCGGAGATGTCCCGTTTCATACCATGCCACCAAAATCGACGTTTCAAATCGTTGTACATTTTCGTACTCCCCGGGTGAATTGACATTCGGCTACAATGGGCTTCGTTCAGAATCATCGAAATGAGTTCCGAATTTCTTGGAACACACAAACGACTTCTGAACCTCAAACAATCGTCCTCATCAATTTGAAATTCGGATTCCATATTCGGAATACATTCAGCCTGTTTTGTAACCAATTCATCGTCGACTTTCTGAGCTTCACGAATTTGATGAATCAATGATGGTTTGGCCTTTAATTCAGCTACTAACACATTGTCGGGTAGAACAGACAAGTGCACATTCATCGCTCGTAAAGCAAACAGCGATTTCCGGCTTAAGGCGTCCGCAACCACATTAGCCTTTCCCGGGTGGTAATCAATGACAAGCTCGTAATCTTTCAACAACTCAAGCCAACGTCTTTGTCGCAGATTTAAGTCTCTTTGAGTCATCAAATATTTGAGACTTTTGTGATCCGAAAATACATGGCACTTTTCGCCAAACAAATAATGTCGCCATATTTTCAAAGCAAATACGATGGCGGCTAGCTCGAGATCATGGGTTGGATAATTTCTCTCGTGTGGCTTTAATTGTCTCGACGCATAGGCCACAACTCGACCTTCTTGCATCAATACGCAACCCAACCCGAGTAGGGATGCGTCACTATAAATGACAAACTCTTTGCCTGATTCGGGTTGCACTAAAATTGGAGCTTCAGTCAAATGAGTTTTCAGTTGATCGAAGCCTTTCTGACATTTCTTCGTCCATTCGAACTTAGCATCATTTTGAAGTAGCTTCGTCATTAGTGTGGCTATCATCGAGAAACCTTTGACAAATCGTCGGTAATAACCGGCGAGTCCCAAAAAGCTCCGAACCTCAGTAATATTTCTCGGAGGTTTCCAGTTAAGTATGGCTGAGATTTTGTTCGGGTCAACTCGAATACCCGATGCGGATACCACATGACCCAAGAAGCTAACCTTTCTTAACCAGAACTCACACTTACTGAACTTAGCATATAACTTCTTATCCCGCAAAACTTGCAACACTAATCTCAAGTGTTCAGCATGTTCGATCTCATCTCTTGAATAGACCAAGATGTCATCAATGAACACAACTACGAACCGATCCAAATATGGTCTGAAGATCCGATTCATCAAATCCATAAATACTGCAGGGGCATTAGTGAGCGCAAACGGCATCACTAAGAACTCGTAGTGACCGTACCTCGTTCTGAAAGCAGTTTTGGGTATGTCCGAATCTCGAATTCGCAACTGATAATAGCCCGATCTCAAATCTATTTTTGAGACCACTGAGGCTCCCTTCAGTTGGTCGAACAAATCATCGATGCGCGGCAACGGATATTTGTTCTTTATCGTCACTTTATTCAGTTGACGATAGTCAATGCACAACCTCATGGTTCCGTCCTTCTTTTTCACGAACAATACTGGTGCACCCCAAGGTGAGAAACTTGGTCGAGCAAAACCTCTATCCGTCAATTCTTGCAACTGAGATTTTAACTCTTTTAACTCGGTTGGTGCCATACGATACGGAGCTATCGAAATCGGCGTAGTCCCAGGTACAAGCTCAATACCAAACTCTACCTCCCGAACAGGTGGTAAACCCGGTAATTCTTCTGGAAAAACATCCGGGTATTCACAAACCACCCGCACAGATTCGGGTTTCTTTTCTAATTCTTTATCATCAAGTACATACGCAAGGTATGCTTCGCACCCTTTTCTTACATATTTCTGGGCCAACATTGCTGATATTACAGCTGGCAACCCCTTCAAATCCGTAGACTCAACTCGGATTACCTCGTTATTTGCGCACCTCAAATCAATAGTCTTACTTTTGCAATTCACAACCGCATCATGCGCGATCAGCCAATCCAAACCAAGAATAACATCAAATTCATCAAACGGCAAAAGCATCAAGTCCGCCGGAAAACAAGAACCTCGAATTACTAGGGGACATCTCTTACACACTTTGTCGACAAGCACGTAACGACCCAAGGGATTTGACACCCGAATTACGAACTCAGTAGACTCAACAGGTAGAGTCTTATTGGATGCTAAGGTTTCACATACATATGAATGAGTAGAGCCAGGGTCAATCAATGCAATCACATTAGTATCAAAGAGAGTGAAGGTACCAGTGATGACGTCAGGGGAGGATGCCTCCTCTCGTGCGCGGATGGCATATGCTCTAGCAGGAGTGCGGTTCTCGGCTCGAACAGCCGTATCAGAGGCCCCTCTCTGACTACCACCCCTACCTCCTAAAATTCTCGGTGGTCTACCCCTAGTTGTCACTCCACTAGGTCTTGCACCTTGAATCTTATTCTTCTCATCAAGCTCCGTGCAATCTCTAATGAAGTGGTCCTTCGAACCGCATCCGTAACAGGCCCTGTTAATAGACTTACCCCAACATTCACCTATGTGTCGTCTTCCACATTGGGGACATTCAGGTTTCTCTAGACGATTATTGCCCACACTAGCTACCGAAGTAGCTCGGGAGTCCGTCGATGGTCTTGCTCTGATGGAAATTCCCGCAGTCGTCCTCGACTTATTAGTGTCCTCCCTGAACTTCTTTACGGCTGAGAACGGAGCTTTACCCGTCGATCTTTTACGGTAGTCTCTAGCTTCAAATTCAGCCTTCTTCTTCTCCTTTCCAAGTTCTTCCGCCTTTCAGGCTCGTTCGACTAGTGTTACGAATTCTTTTATTTCCAAAATACCCATTAGTAGCTTTAAATCTTCATTCAATCCTTCTTCGAATCTTTTGCACATAGCAACCTCATCAGCTACACACTCCCGGGCATACCTACTGAGTCTTACGAATTCATGTTCGTATTTAGATACTGTCATACGGCCTTGCTTGAGTTCCAAGAATTCCTTACGCTTTTGATCAATGAACCGTTGACTAATATATTTCTTTCGAAATTCCGTTTGAAAGAAGTCCCAAGTTACTCGTTCGTTTGGGACTATGGAAATCAGGGTCCTCCACCAATAGTAGGCTGAGTCCCGCAACAAGGATATAGCACACTTTAGACATTCATCGGGTGTGCATGACAGTTCATCAAACACCCGAATGGTATTATCAAGCCAGAACTCGGCCCTTTCAGCATCATCAGTAACTATGGCCCTGAACTCCTCAGCCCCGCGCTTCCTAATCAAGTCTACAGGTGGCTTACTCAGCCTCACAGGATCAGTAACTGATGGCATTACTGGCTCCGGGGGTGGATTATTCAAATTCGGGAATTGTTGGACAGCCGGATTGGTTCGGGCATACTGTGCGACCCACTCATTCATCATGGTAAAGAAGGCTTGTTTAGCCCCCTCACCTTGATTATTCGCAGATGACTGAGGTTCAACAGGCGGTGTCCCTTGTGCAGGAGCAGCCGCTACACTTTCAATGTCATCCGCCAAGGTTCTCTCTACACCGGGATCCATTTACTAATCAAAACATAAATTTTAACCGTCAGAAGTCATCACACAGTTAAACATTAACATTCGGCATGTATAGCTAGACTCATACGTGCTATGGTAGTCCTAGAACCGACTAAACCATAGCTCTGATACCAATCAAATGTAACACCCCGAACCCGAGACCGACACCGGAGTCGAACACGAGGTGTTAGCAGACTTTAAACCCTTTATAAAAATATTTCTCAGACACTGCCAATCAGCGTACTAGTCGCTTTAAAAATCATATCTTGAGTTTCACAACTTGAAAATCAGTTTCGTGATTTTTCCCTGAAACTAGACTCATATGCCCATCTACATATTTTTTTCTAGAATTTTTGGTCGGGCCAATTAGTACAGTTTATTAGTCAAAGTCTCCCATGTTACAGGGATCGACTACACTGACCTTTGCGCATTACGACCTGTATATCTCCCTGCACAGAGCTTCAATACTGATGCCGTTTGTTTCTATAGAAACTAGACTCAGAGAGGAATCTATCCATATATGGTATGACTCCTAATTGTCTCTGGTTAATTTATAATGAATTTCCAAAGTCGGAACAGGGAATCCAGAAACCGTTCTGGCCCTGTCTCACGAGAACCTGAATATCTCTTAACATACTGTCCATATGATCTTTTTGTTGCTTCTATATGAAAATAGACTCATCGAGCTTCGAATACATAATTTATTCATAAATTAATCCCACTCCTACTATTTTTAGTGATTTTTCAATCTTACGTCACTGCTGCTGCCAGCATCTGTTATGAAAGCAACTATGCCCATTTCGTGATTTCTCCTTGATCTAACTAGTGATTCGTCATACATATCCCAAATTATGATCATGACTAGCCATGCCAAAGGCTAATCATTGTCAAACATCCCCCTACTACACTATTGCCATATCATGAATTTTAACACCAAAATAATCAACCATGACATATGGCATAAAAATCGTATTACCAAGACTTACGACCAAACATTAGAACCAAATTCAACCGAACATTATGCCATTTTCGCATGGCTAAAAGTTTACATACCAAATTTCAACAAAACATATTAGCCTATACATGCCGAAATGTTCTCTTAGACCAACTAAGAAGAAAATACCAAAGGTTGCTAGCCGGTGTGATGACTTCGACGACGGCACGATCACGCAAAAAGAGACGAGTCCAAGAAACCTAGAATAGGTGACAAGCAAACACCGAATGAGTATATAACTCAGTAAGCCATAAGCATTCCACAACCATCCATTAATAAAATTATCACAACAGGAAACAATGAAATGAGGTTAAGTACTCCATCCATACCAAACTATACCATAGTTCCTTAAACCCTATGGTTCAATCTCATACCAAGTCCTACATTGGCCTTTCATACATCATTTTATTTTCGTTATAATCATACAATTAAACGAACTTTCACCTATTCCACAATGAACCTTATGTACGTGACTTCAACTATAATCGTCACATAGGTTCAAAACTTACCAAGCTCAACTCCAAATATAAACATAGCGCCTATTAGCCATGAACTCAAGGTACTTACCTTTTCCGCTGTCCAAAATTGACTCGGTAAAGTCGCACCCTTCATGTAAATAATATATAGAAAATATATATTGAGTTCGCACACATAGTGCTTAATAATCAACCGCGCACACTTACTGTCATGTACTTTAAACTCACACACTTAGTGCCATGCATTTCAAGTTCGCACACTTACCTTTTCCGCTGTCCAAAATCGACTCGGTAAAGTCGCACCCTTAATGTAAATAATTTATAGAAAATATATATTGGGTTCGCACACATAGTGCTCAATAATCAACCGCGCACACTTAGTGCCATGCACTTTAAACTCACACACACTTAGTGCCATGAATTTCAAGTTCGCACACTTACCTTTTCCGCTGTCCAAAATCGACTCGGTAAAGTCGCACCCTTAATGTAAATAATTTATAGAAAATATATATTGGGTTCGCACACATAGTGCTTAATAATCAACCGCGCACACTTAGTGCCATGTACTTTAAACTCGCACACTTAGTGCTGTACAATTTAAACCCGCACACTTAGTGCCAATCTCATGACCGTGAACACTTATTGCCCGCACACTTAGTGCCGAAAACCAGCCACTCAATAGGCTTCACTTCCTTTTTACATTCGACAAATTTCATCTCTACTTACATATTCATTTGTATACATTTCATCTCATTAAACACAATGGTGTAGGTATTACGATCCTTTAATCAATACCAAAGATATGCTTAATGGCTTACTTGTGTTGGGTAAGATGGTTCCAACTCGGCTACTCGATGATCTTTTCTTTGCCTTTGCTCGATTCTCCTCCTTTAACTCCTTGAGCTTAATCAATAAATCAACTAGTTTAACCGCCTTGCTAAATATTTACAATCCAATTACACATGCATATGTATGTTAGTATATTCGGCAATCACCCTTACTAATCACTCACTTGATCAATTATAGAGAATCAAAGTTAATATCACAATGTGTACCCTATATGGCCCATTATACATAATCAATTTTAACATCATCTATATATTTACTCATATGGCCGAATATACCTAATCATACATACACCTAACCAAAAAATAATTTCTAAAATCTTTATATCATTTATACACTAGTAAAGCATCCTCTCCCTTTCCATCAATTTAGCACATGCATTACTCATTAACCTACAAAAATTATATTCGGCCTTAGCACACAACTTGCTAGCCGATTCTTCCCCATCTAGCAACCAATGCACATATGTGCTCACTCAAAAATGCTAAAAAAAAAAGATTCAAGAATCATCAATCCACCATCACATGCATCATTAACAAGCTTCATATTTAGCATGCAATGGCATTAACACAAACTCCACCTAGGCTGAATCTTAACTCATCTTCATGCCTCATCACCACAACATCAAACATCAAAATACCAACCAAGAATGTAACATGCATGGCCGAATATCATCTCCATCATTTAACAAAGTTTGAACCATGGCTAGGTAGATTTCAAACTTACAACTTAAAATATACATGAATCTCAAAGAATAATATCAAACATACCTCAATCTAGTTACATGCATGGCCAAACTTCCTCCTAATTCTCTTCCAAACCAAACATGAAGCAAGAACTCCTTCCTCCTCCCTTAGAATTTTCGGTCAAAAGAGGATGAAAAAGGATGAACAAAATTTTTCTTTTCCTTTCTTTAGCTCACGGCAATGGGGGGGGAAACAACCACTCATTTTTTTTTGTTTTTCCTTTCTTTATTACCCATATTCCTTATTTTATTTTTTTCCTACATACCTCACTAGGCCAACATGTTCCCAACATGTTTCCACCCATAGCATGGCCAACCACTAGCTCAAATTTTGGGTAATTTGACATGCAAACCCATCATTTTCACAACATGCATTAATAGACCATTTTAAATTAGCCTATCATATTTTCACCATGTCTCATATCGATCCCTATTTAATAATTTCTCATGCAATTGGAAAAATTGGAGAATGAAACTTCCACATACTCATGTACACACATAATAAGCATAGAATATGGAAATTAATTATTTTTATGACTCGGTTTTGTGGTCCCGAAACCACTTCCCGACTAGGGTCAATTTTGGGCTGTTACACACTAGATCAGCACACACACAAAAAAAACTCCTTTATCCAATCAAAAGCTGAAACCATACTTCACTAACCTTAATCGATCGCACCTTGTCAAACCCTCTCTAATCGTTAGCAAAAGTTAAACCCATAGATGAATCCTGCATCACAATGAGCCTTATTAAAAGAAGTTGAGTAATCATGTGATTAAAACCACACTTAAAATTTTACACACCAACAGGAATATTCGACCTCCACCAAACAAGGCAAGAACGCTCACCTTGGTTAAGAATTGAGAGTAGAGAGTCGATTACTTGAAGCAGCTTGTCCCTCTATCAAACTGCGAGAGAACCTAGGTATCAACCATAATTGATATATGAAAAAAAAGGAACCGTTACAACCAAAAAGTATTGAAAAGGGAAAGAAAATGTATGGGGTCAAGAAGCAAATTGTTGAAGAAAGGGAAGGGGAGATTCAGCAGAAGAGAAAATGAATATTAGCAGTAACGACAATACCATTAGGAGCAAACACCATTACTTACACTTAATATCGAAAAAAAGGAGGAGAAGAAACCACTACTTTATGAAGAAAACAATTGTTGATAGAGAAAGAGTAGGGTATTCAGCTATGAGAAGTTTAATGGAGAAAAATAAAAGAAGAGTGTATCTTGCCCACGCAGAGAAATAAAGTAGAAAATCAAGGTCACGGTTTAAAAGAGAAAATAAGAACACAATCGGCACAAGCAAGAAGAAAAAGAAGAGAGGTGAAATTGACCAAACAACAAAGAAGAAAACCAAAAACCCAAGAGGTCACTTTCAAAATAAATTCGATACACAGAGAATGGAGAGAAAGGAAATGCCCCGACAGAAATAGAAAGGTAGAAAACAAAGGCCTGAGTGGTAAAATTTTTGGCTCGCACCAATGCAAACTAGGAAAAAATCGAAAAGAAAGACAAAATACTCACCAAAGCAGAAAAGTGAACCCAAATTTCCCCCTTTCAGAAATTCTATGCACATCAATAGTCCCATTTCGGTTCGATCATCCTAACAACTCAAATCTCCTTGATTCAATCCTTAATTCTCTCCATAATCCCCTCCTCAACTTATTCCTACCTCACATTCAAATTCCAAGACCAAATCAACCTTCCACCACATAGAATTCTACTCCAATTCAACCACTTGTCGTCCATAAGTTCAAAATAAATACTCATCAATATCCCATGCCAACGCTCGAACCTTGGACCTCCTTGCCACCCTTGTGACGCCACCTTGCCACTACATCACAAGGCTCTTTGTGTCATCATGTAGCCTCAATTAATTAAAAGTCTTCACACCAGGAGTAAGGGTTCCCTTCAAGCTAAAAGCCAAAATTTTTCCTACACCAAAACTTGAACCTCTAACTTTCTAGACGACCCCCTATCAATCCAAAATCACTAACCCCATAGTTCTAACATGCATATGAGCCATTTCCTTGTTTCCAAAAGTTTTAATGCTCCCATGCCCAAGGCCCAATTCTTCTAGGCCTAGAATTTAGGGCGTTACACAAATAGATCATTTAGGCCAACTTAAAAGGCCATACATACCAACATTTACAAGCCAAATCTCATGGCTAGATATTCACATCACAAAACATACCAAAATACTTCTAGCCTATACATGCCATATACTTTATACAACTTTCAAAATGGTACCAAATAGATGTTTGATAGTGTGATTGATGTCACTGACGATCCCCAGATTCGAGCTATCTTTATAACACTGTGAAACAGAGAACATTTCACACAGTAAGCTTTAAAGCTTAGTAAGTTCATACCATAAATAATTAACAGTTTATAATATACGAAACATCAACTAATAAACATTTAGTAATTCACAATTCATCCATCAATTCTATTCTATCTCATTTAATATGTTCATACGAATTCATCAAGCTTCATACACATAGCATCATCTACCACATAAGTATCGAACATACCTGAACTTTTTCGTATTTATTCATTTCATTCTCACTTCTCATTCAAATACATTAATTCATTCAAAAGTCTTTCCATGCTCTAAGAATTAGCACACTTAGTGTATTAGTGATTTGCCGAAGCCGTAACAATCTTGCACACTTAGTTCCATTTCAATAAACTAAAGCTACCTCGGTATTGCACACTTAGTGCCTAATATAGCCGAAGCTATTCCAACTAGCACACTTAGTGCCATTTGTAGCCGAAGCTATTTTGAACCGCACACTTAGTGCCGAACATAATCGATTATCATCATGCTCAAACTGTAATCAAATATCTATACAATTTATGCATTATCAAAGCATTAAAACATAACTATAACATCATTTATCACATACGAACTTACCTCATACTCGCTATTCACGATTCGGATCGTTTACTTGATAATCTTCGATTTTCCTCGATCTAAATCTGAATTCCTCTTTTCTTGATCTATATGTATTAAAAATTAACCCTTTTAATCACCAACACATTCAATTTAATACACAAACACATCTTTGGGCGTTTTTGCACTTTAGCCCCTAAACTTACACATTTTGACATTTTAGTCCTTATTACACAAAACACCAAATATATAAAATTCATCAAAACCATGCCTTAGCCAAATTTTTCTATGGTCCCTATCAGCCCATATTTATAATTTATTTCACCTTTTAGTCCCTCAATTTCTCATTTTCACAATTTAGTCTAAAATACTCAAATATATAAAAAAATCCCAACACAAAACATAGTAATCTAACGCATATCTTCTAGTTACTATCATCAAACTTCATAAAACTCACATTATCAACAATGGCTCAACTCAAAATCATCAACAATTTCCAAAATTCATACATGGGCATGACAGTATACGAGCAATGATCACAAAAACGTAGAAATTATAAAAAATCAAGTCAAAACCATACCTTAAAGCTTCCATAGTGCCGAAACCCTAATTGGCCATGAACCCTTTTTTCTTCTTTATTTCGTGAAAGATGAAGAAATAATGAACAAATTTTTACTTTGGTTTTATTTAATTAACCTTTATTTTACTAATTACCTTTTTAACCTTATTATTATCATATACAATCCACCAACTAATGTCCATCAATGACATTTCATGAATTTAATGGTCCATTTACAGCATAAGGACATCACATTTAAAGAGACACATCAATTTAGCACTTAGTTAAATAGAAAGCCACATTTACGTTTTTTGTGATTAAGTCATTTTTCATTTTTATCAAATCGACACACAAACGATAAAATTTTCACACGAAGCTTTCAAAGATATCAATTCACATATTATAAACGTAGAAAATAATATTAAAATATTTTTTTGACTCGAATTTATGGACCCAAAACCACTATTCTAACTAGGCCTAAACCGGCCTGTTACAATTCTCCCCCTTAGGGATTTTCTTCCCAAAAAATCTTACTAGTGAATAGGTTTGGATATTGCTTTCTTATAGCATCCTCAGGTTCCCACATAGCTTCTTCAAACCCGTGTTGATGCCACAACACTTTTGCTAATGCTATTCTTTTATTTCTCAGTTCTTTTATCTCACGAGCTAAAATCTGTATCGGTTCTTCTTCATAAGACATATCAGGCTAAATTTCAACCTTAGTCGGGGAAATAACATGCGAAGGATCTGATTTGTATCTTAGTAGCATTGATACATAGAATACATTCTGAATCTTTTCCAATTCTGGTGGCAACAACAATCTATAGGCAACTGGCCCGATACGCTAGATAATCTCATACAGCCCGATGAACCTCGAACTCAATTTACTTTCTCTACCGAATCGAAGTACTTTCTTCCACAGTGAAACTTTCAAAAACATTTTATCACCGATCTCAAATTCAATATCTTTTCATTTCAAATCTGCGTAAGATTTTTGGCGATTGGAAGCTACTTTCAGACTATCTCTAATCACTTTTACTTTCTGTTCAGTCTCTTTTATCAAATCAATCCCGTGTATCTTATTTTCACTAAGCTCTGACCAATACAAAGGTGTACGGCATTTTCTACCATTTCAGGCTTCGTACGGTACCATTTTGATGCTCAATTAAAAACTATTATTGTATGCGAATTCAATCAATGACAAATACTATTCCCACGTACCTTCAAACATAAGAATGCAACATCTTAACATATCCTCAAGTATCTAAATAATTCGTTCGAATTGACCATATGTCTGTGGGTGAAAAGCAGTGCTAAAGTGTAGCTCGTACCTAACGCATTTTGCATTTTCTTCCAAAAGCGTGATGTGAACCTCGGATCTCTATCTGAAACAATAGAAATAGGTACTGCATGGAATCTCATAATCTGAGAAATGTACAACTCAGCAAGCTTATCAAGTGAATAATCTGTACAAACCGGAATGAAATGAGCCAATTTAGTCAATCTATCAACCACAACCCAGATTGCATCTTTCTTACTCGGTGATAGAGGTAAACCCGACATAAAATCCATCGTGATTCTGTCCTATTTCCACTCTGGAATCATAATCGATTGTAACAAACCAGATGGCACCTGATGTTCATCTTTAACTTGCTGATATATCAAACATTGCAAAACAAAGTCAGAAATATCTCTTTTCATTCCAGACGACCAGTAATGCCATTTCAAATCGTTATACATTTTTGTACTACCCAGATGTACAAATAAACGACTGTTGTGAGCTTGGTTCAAAATCATCTAAATCAACTTTGAATTTCTCAGAACACAAATCCGATCTCGAAATCTCAAGCAATCATCATTATCAACTCGAAATTCAGAATCAGAAATCATTATCAACCTTTTGAGCATCAATAATCTATTGTAGAAACAATAGTGTCGCTTTCAATTCTACTAAAATCAAACCATCATCAAACAAAACTAAATGAGTATTCATAGCACGTAATGCAAACAATGGTTTTTGACTTAAAGCATCAACAAAAAAATTTGCTTTTCCTGGATGATAATCGATAGCAAGCTCGTAGTCTTTGAGCAGTTCTAGCCATCTTCTCTGTCGTAGATTCAAATCTTTCTTAGTCATAAGATATTTTTAGCTTTTGTGATCAGAATGTACGTGACATTTTTCACCAAACAGATAACGGCGCCAAATCTTCAAAGCAAACACAAGACCTGCCAATTCTAGATCATGTATCAGATAGTTCTTTTCATGAGGCTTCAATTGTCTCGAGGCATAAGCTATGGCTTTTCCTTTCTGCATCAAAACACAACCTAGACCATTCAATGAAGCATCACTGTAGATCACAAATTCTTTACCCGATTCTGGTTGTACTAACACTGGAGCTTCTGTTAATAAGGCTTTCAACTGATCGAAGCTTTTCTGGAACTTTTCAGACTATTCATACTTTACATCTTTCTAAAGTAGTTTCATTAACAAAATTTCAATCATCGAAAAGCCTTTTACAAACCTTCGATAATAACCGGCAAGTCCAAGGAAACTGTAGACTTCAGAAACATTTCTCGAAGGCTTCCAATCCAAAATAGCTGAAATCTTACTCGGATCAACTCGGATGTCCGATGCTGATACAATATGTCCATGAAAACCAACTTCACTAACCAGAACTCACATTCACTAAACTTTGCAAATAATTTCTTATCACACAGAGTCTGTAACACTGTTCTCAAATGCTTGGCATTTTAGGTTTCATCATGCGAATAAATTAAAATGTCATCAATGAATACGACAACCAATCGATCTAAATACAGTCTGAAAACTCTGTTCATCAAATCCATAAAAACAACAGGTGCATTCATTAATCTGAAAGGCATAACCAAAAACTCATAATGTCCATACCTCGTTTTGAGTGCAGTTTTTGGAATGTCTGAATCTTTTACTCGCAACTGATAGTAACCTGATCTCAAATCTATCTTTGAAAACACGATAGCTCCTTTTAGCTGATCAAACAAAGCATCTATCTGTGGTAAAAGATATTTGTTCTTGATCGTCACTTTATTGAGTTGTCGATAATCAATGCACATTCTCATAGTTCTGTCTTTCTTTTTCACAAATAGAACAAGAGCACCCCAAGGTGAAAAAATTAGTCTTGCGAATCCTCTATCAGTCAACTTTTGCAGCCGAGACTTTAATTCTTTTAACTTGGTCGGTGCCATTCTATATGGAGCTGTCAAAATTAGAGTAGTCCCTGACATTAATTCAATACCAAATTCAACCTTTCGGAGCGGTGGTAAACTTGGTAACTCATCAGGAAACACATCTAGATATTCACAAACAACTGGCACTGATTCAATCAAACAAGCAAACAAACATACAAACATCCAACTAAAATACGAGCTATAAAATTTCATTTTTATTTTGAAACAATCATTCACATGCACATGGTCTCTTATTTGGGTATACGAAGCCCAAATCATACTTTAGAAAGGTTTCGGGACTAAATTGAGAACTTCGGAAAGTTCTAAGAAAACATAGAAAATTTTATCATAAAACAGAGTCACACACCCGTGTGCCTTTGACACGCTCGTGTCCTCAAGCCGTGTAACACTTTGTTTATGACGTCAGTACACAAATTGAACCATACGGCCAGGCTAAATGCCCATGTCTCCAGGCCGTGTCCCTCACACGGTTGAGACACACGACCGTGTTTCAGCCCGTGTAATTAACTCTTAGGCTATTTTCCAAGCCTTTTTGTCACCCTACATGCACCCACATGGGTTTAATAGCATTCAACATCTTCTAGTTTAATAATAATATATCATTTGCCTACCATCATGCATGTAATACACTTTTTTACATTAACTAGAACTAGACATACCAGATCTTGTTCTCATTTTATGTCAAGCCTAGACATACCATCAATTCACATACATAGAACAACGTGCTTGACTAAGATGTTCCACTCCAATTTCATGTTTAACAACGGTATTACTTATTCTTACCTTACGCCTTTACATTAAGAATACGATCACATCTATTGATCATAATCTATCCACCTCATAAGCATGACATATCATACATTCGACTGTATCAAGACATCACCACGCACATATCATAAAGCAATGGATCAAGCATGCATAATCAATTAGACTTACAACCCAATAATCAAATATAAACCATATCACATGGCTATATACGATTTAACCATGATAAGCCAATAGGTTGGCCAAATCATACTAACAACTATCATTCAGACTAAATCCCCATACATGCCACTCACTTGAAAGCACTTGAAGTTTATCAACACTTCACGTCAACGTCTGATGCTGCCTCCGACGATCTCCAACCCAGAGCCGACCTGCCAATACTAAAAGAAATGGAAAGGGGGGAGTAAGCTTTACGCTTAGTAAGTCCATATGAAATTAATAAGCAATTTACCAATATGTTTCCTTAGGTAAAACAACTATAATTACACTTTTATTCATATTCTGGTCAAGCTGTCTACTCGAGTCCTAGTCGGTAATTTATTTATAACTCGAGCTACAGGATTCCAAATTAAGATTCGTTAATTTTCCAGAAACTAGACTCATATATGTTATTACCATAAAATTTTCAGAATTTTTAGTTTATCCAATTATTATAGTTTATTCATTAAAGTTTCCCCTATTTTGTTGTCCAACAGTTTTGACCTCTCTTCACTAAAAATTATTTATCTCACAATATGAAACTCGGATAATACTTCCATCTATATTTATAGAGAACAAACTCAATAAGGATTTTAATAATATAAATTATAACTCACAATTATTTTCTTACAATTTTTAGTGATTTTATAAAGATAAGATAGGGGAGTCTGGAATCACTCCGACTCTGTCTCACAAGAACTCAAATATCTCATGATAAAAATTTAACACCCCAAACCCGGCCCAGACATTATGGCCGAATCTGACGTGTCACATTGGAGTTGAAAACCCACGTTCCATTTTAGTGTTTTAAAACCATATATTTTGTTGAGTTAACAAAAAGTGTATGGAAGCTGGGCACCAGGTAGGTATCCGAGACAGAGGAGGTGAGCCATGAAGGCTGCTTAAGTACCAAGCTCTTTGATTGGATCCAATCCTAGACATGCCCACAACCATAGCCACACTTTGTTATATCGAGTTTAAATTTGTTTAAGTGGACGTCTTTGGTAAATCGATTAATCGTGGTGTTGAGGTATTTTGAAAACAAGTATCGCTTTGAAAACACGTCCTAAGTCTAGCCCATTTGAACAATTATCAACCAGGTTTGAAGTTATTAAAAATAAAATAATTCCGAGAAGAAATAAAAGAAAAGTTAAAAATGCCCTTATTACAACCCAAAAACAAATAATAATTAAAGGAAATTAAATGAAAACCAACGCTTATTTAAAGGTCCAAAAGCGATCACCGTGGCCACTCTGAATCCCCTCCGGCCCAAGTCCTCACATCAAGGCTCACCTGCAAGGTTAAGGAAAGGGGGTGAGTTTGGAAACTCAGTGTGCAACAAGCCCCTTTCAGAGCCCAAAACAATGACAGCCTGTTGGGTCTAAGCCCAAAGCCAATCTTAAACATGTACTGGGCCATAGCCCTTCTCATATTTCATATTTCATAACACTAGGCCGAAGCTTTTTCAAATTTCATATTACTGGGCCGAAGCCTTTACTGTAAACGGTATGGCCCATAGGCCCATTTCAATCACATATAATGTCAATGAAAGAATGCAAGCCCAATTGGGGAGACTCCTCAACCCACCATCCGCTACTCTCCAGTTATACCAACCAGCACACCATGTGGGGATTAACTCGACCCACCCCGCCATAACTCTCCACTGGCAGCATAGCTGCTTTATCATATATCTGGAGGCCTAGCCTCTTTTAATAACTGGGGCAAAAGCCCTTTTAATAACTGGGGCATAAGCCCTTTAATAACTGGGGCATAAGCCCTTTTTCACTTCCTCCATTCATATAAAAACCCAACCCAATGCATTCATGATTACATCACGTGCATATCATACATATCATGTGCATATCATCCATGTCATGTGCATATCATACATACCATGTTTATCAAAATCCCATGTATTAAATTCATACATAAACCCTAGGGGTATAATAGTCATTTTTACCTAAGGGCAAAACGGTCATTTTCATGTTATAAGGGTAATCTTGTAATTTTACCAAAAATTAAGGTTTCCATGTTCATTAACGGTTACTAACAATTCATGGGTGCAAACAGTGATTCTGGCCCATTTTTTAGCGAAATCGAGTTATTAGGCCTAAAACCCCTAATGGGCCCTACTTAGCCAATTTCGTCATCTAGACCCATTGAGCCTATATCCACAACAGTATTAACAGTCTTGACATGCAATTTAACAAATTTCCATTTTCTACCAATTTTAACCAAATGGGCCCGAAAGCCTATTGGGCCCTATTGCAGCCCCTCGAAGCCCAACTTAACGTGAATGCCAAAAATCACGTTCTTACCGTTTCCAATGTTCCTGATCATCATCTCAACGAATCTAACTAACTAATGAGCGTTCGCTTGCTCATGAGTCCTCGAAATGCCAGAATTTCGGCATTTCGGCTTTCCGGCATTTATCGCTTTAAGCTTATGAAAAGGGTTCGTTACACACCTGTTTGGCGATATTCCTCGACGAGATCTCCTACACGATTTCTCCTATAATCCATCGTTAATAATCAGCTTCCCATAATTGAACTAAACCAAAAATCATCTAATATTAATACTTACACATTCGGCCACCATCCATAATGGCCTTAGGAATCTTACCTTTGTCGCGATTGATTATTAGGTCTAGCCACCCCGGAGATCCAAGCTACTCCAAGTCGACACTACACCTTGCTGCTCCTCCACTAAATAAACCACAAAAATATTAAAAGAAGACCCCATAAGGCCTATACCCATATTCGGCCACCTCCCTAAACTAGAGGGGTTTCGACTTTTGGCCAAAAGTTACTCTAGGAATTGTTTAGAGTTCGAGTACTTACCACAGTCTTACTCCTCTTGAATCCGGATGCCTAAAAGGTAAAGGAATTGAATGCCAACAATTGAAAAGGAAAGAAAAGGTTGCTGGTCACAAAGAATCGGCACCCCCTATCTTCACTGATTTCGGCTTTTGCGGTATTTCGGCAGAAGTAGAGATTAAGGAAAGAAATAATAAATGAGTAGAGGAAAGTAATGGGCTGGTTTTTGAAAAAGAAAAGGGAGAAAAGATGAGAGGAAAGATGGAAGATTTGACTAGGGAAGAAGAAAGAAGAGAAAAATTAAACCAAAAGAGAAAACGGCACAGCTAAGACCCTAATGCCGAAATTGCTAACCTAATACCCCTCTGCCGAAATCCCCTCTCTAATCCCTTCAAATCGGCTAAGCTCTATCCCTTTCTCAAATCCCTAAAATCTCTCCCCTTATCCCTCCTTAATCCATGCATCTTGACTATTTTAAACTCTCTCCCATAGAGTTCCATCCAGCTTTAAACTCTAGCATGCACAAGCATAAAAATAACATTACCTTTGCCATTCCAGAGAATCGAACCCAGGTCTTCCTCTATGCTCCACACGCCACTTTTTTTTGGAGCTTAGTGGCGTCACCCTTGCCACTTTACCAAGGCTCTTTTTGTGATACACTTTACCCACAACTTTATATAAGGGCACCTCGCCAGAACCCCTAACTCCTGAGTCCAAAATTTAAAAAAAAAATTCTACCGGGTTTAGGCCAACTCATGGGCCTTCCATAAGCCCATTTACATACCCAAATTATGAATTCCGTAATCACATACCAATTTTTAGAAAATTACTTAAAATATCAAGAATCGCGAAAAACCCGAAAATCAGGATGTTACAACTCTACCCTCCTTAAAGAAATTTCAGCCTCGAAATTTACCTGATCCAAACAATTGAGGGTACTGCTGACGCATTGCCTCTTCGGTCTCCCAAGTAGCTTCTTCTTTGCCATGGTTCCTCCAAAGTTCCTTCACTAACGGGACTGACCTCGTTTTCAACACCTTGACATCGCGATAAAGTATTTGCACTGGTTCCTCTTCAAAGGTCAAATCCGACCGTACCTCGATTTCTGTAACTGGCACGATATGAGTTGGGTCTGAACGATATCGCCTTAGCATGGACACATGGAAAACGTCGTGAATGCGATCCAGTTCTGGAGGTAACTCTAGTTGATAAGCCACTGGCCCTATCCGCTTAATGATTCGGTAAGGCCCAATAAACCGTGGGCTCAACTTACCCTTCTTACCAAATCTCAAAATCTTCTTCCAAGGTGAAACTTTCAAAAAGACCATGTCCCCTACCGCATATTCAATATCCTTATGCTTCAGGTCGGCATAAGACTTTTGTCGATCCGCTGCCTCTTTTAACCGATTCCTGATCACCTTAATCTTGCCTTCAGTATCTGCTACCAACTCTGGTCCAAGTATTTGCCTTTCCCCCAATTCTGCCCAACAAGTAGGCGAACAACACCTTCGCCCATATAGTGCCTCATATGGAACCATCTAAATACTTGCTTGGTAACTGTTGTTATACGCGAACTCCGCCAATGGCAAATGGTCCTCCCAGCTGCCTCTAAACTCAATAGCACAACCCCTCAACATATCCTTTAAAATCTGAATAACCCTCTCTGACTGCCCATCAGACTGAGGGTGAAAAGCCGTACTGAAATCCAATCACGTTCCCAATGCCTCATGCAACTTCTGCCAAAACCGAGATGTAAACCTTGGGTCTCGGTCTGAAATTATCGATGCTGGCACCCCATGCAACCATACTATTTCCACCACATACAATTTGTCCAACTTCTGAAGTGAGTAATTGGTTCGGACAGGTATGAAATGAGCAGATTTCGTGAGTCTATCCACAATCACCCAAACTGAATCCTTCTTAGAAGGTGTCAACGGCAATCCACTTACAAAGTCCATAGTTACCCTTTCCCACTTCCAAAGTGGTATCTTTACCGGCTGTAACAATCCCGAAGGTAGTTGATGCTCGGCCTTCACTTGCTGACATGTCAAACATCTTCCTACAAATTCAGTCACTTCTCGCTTAAGCCCAGGCCACCAATTTGCTCTCGCAAGTCGCGATACAACTTACTCCCTCCTGGATGCATAGCACAAGGTCCATTATGTGCCTCTTTCAAAATCATCAATCTCAAATCGGAGTTCTTCGGCATACAAATTCTCCCTCGAAAACAAAGAACTCCCTCACTATTTAACCCAAAGTCCGGATTCTCCCCTTTCTCAACTTGCTGAAACTGAGAAACCAACGACTCGTCCTCCAACTGTTGCTTCTTAATCTGTTCTACCCAAGTCGGTCTCACTTGTAACTCTTCCAACAAACTTCCGTCGTCATACAAACTTAGACGAGCAAACATCGCCTTTAATTCCGCCACAGCCCTTCGACTTAGTGCATCAGCCACGACATTCACTTTCCCTAGATGGTACTCAATCGAACAGTCATAGTCCTTTAACAACTCTATCCACCTTCGCTGCCTAAGATTCAGCTCCTTTTGAGTCAGCAAGTATTTAAGACTCTTGTGATCCGTATAGATGATGCATTTCTCTCCATACAGGTAATGCCTTCATATCTTAAGTGCAAAGATTACCGCTGCCAATTCCAAGTCATGCGTAGGGTAGTTCACCTCGTGCGGCTTAAGCTGTCGTGAAGCATAAGCGACCACTTTACCCTCTTGCATCAACACGCAGCCCAAACCTACATGTGACGCATTGCTGTACATAGTGAAATCCTTACCAGACTCTGGCTGAATCAACACTGGCGCTTCCGTCAAAACCTTCTTCAACTTCTCAAAAGCCTCTTGCTGCTTATTTGTCCAAAAAAAAGGTGCTCCCTTCCTTATAAGTTTTGTTAATGGTGCTGCCAACACAGAAAATCCTTCCACGAATCTCCGATAATAACCTGCCAACCCTAGAAAACTTCCAATCTCTGTTACTGACTTCGGTGGCTTCCATTCCAGAATTGCTTCAATCTTTCGGGGGTCCACCTTGATCCCCTCGGCAGACACAACATGCCCCAAGAAGGTAACTTCCTTCAGCCAAAACTCGCACTTACTAAACTTTGCATAAAGTTGCTTCTCCCTTAACACTTGCAGCACTACACGAAGATGCTCATCATGCTTCTCTTCCGTTTTCGAATACACCAAGATATCGTCAATAAAAACGACTACGAACCGATCCAAGTATGGTTGGAACACCCGATTCATCAAATCCATGAATGCCGCCGGTGCATTAGTCAGTCCAAAAGGCATTACCAGAAACTCGTAATGACTGTATTGAGTCTTGAACGCCGTCTTATAAATATCCCCCTCTTTAACTCTTAATTTATGATATCCTGACCGAAGGTCGATCTTAGAAAATACCGAGGCTCCTTTTAATTGGTCGAACAGATCGTCGATTCTTGGTAACGGGTACTTGTTCTTGATTGTCAGTTTATTCAACTGCCGATAGTCAATACACATTCGCATGGTCCCATCTTTCTTCTTTACGAACAGTACCGGTGCGCCCCACGGGGAAACACTTGGTCTTATAAACCCTCTATCCAACAGCTCTTGAATCTGAGCTTTCAATTCTAGCAACTCCTATTGTGCCATCCAATAAGGCGTAATAGACACAGGAGCTGTTCCAGGTAGTAAGTCGATTCCAAACTCGACTTCTCTGTTCGGGGGTAATCCAGAAAGTTCATCTGAGAATACATCCTGAAATTCCTTAATAGTCCTAACTGACTCTACCGTTATCTCCTCAAGTCCCGTTTGACTTACAAGGGCCAAGTACGCCTCACAACCTTTCCGAATCAACTTCTCGGCTCTTAACGCCGAAACAACATTGGACAAATAATCCCTTCGTTCCCCTATGACCATTATCTCCTCATCTTCAGCAGTTCGTAGTACCATCCTCTTTGCAGCACAATCCAACGTCGCCTTGTGCTTAGCTAACCAGTCCATGCCCAAGATAAGATCAAAATCCCCAAAGGGCAGCTCCATCAAGTCTCCTTCAAAAATTTTATCTTGCGTCACTAACGGTACTGCCCTAAAAAGTTTATCTACCTTAACCGAATGTCCCAATGGGCTTATCACCGATACCCCACTCATAGTCTCCTCAGGAAGCACATCCAAAGCCCCAGATACATCACAAGCAACATACGAGTGAGTGGAACCTACATCAATCAAAGCAGTGTCAGGCATGCTATGAATGAAGAATGTACCAGTTATAACATCAGGAGCGTCACCCTCCTCACGATGTCGTGCAGCATAAACCAACACCGGTTGTCGAGCTTCAGCGTGTCCAGCACCTCTACCAGGTGCCCCACGTCCTTGTCCATACCATTTCCACCTCTACCTTGCCCACAACCCCTCTGTGGTGGGGGTCCTCCTCGTCGTGGTTGGACATCCCTTTGCTCTGCAGCTAGCTCCTGAGCTGTCCTCCGAGGACACTCTCTGAACTTATGCTCCTTAGACCCACATTGAAAACATGCTCCAGTTCGTTTCCAGCACTCCCCCATATGCACCTTACCACAGTCCCTGCAAGCCTGTGGTCTATAAGTATTTACTGGAACTGCTCGAACCGGTTCCTCCATCCTTGCTCTTTTAACATTTCGATTCGTGGCACTTGAGGGTCTAAAATCCCTCTTAAATCTGGGTCGATCCTTCTCACGATTCTGTCGCTCAGTCAGCTTCACCTCCTCGGCTATCTTAGCCTTCTCTACCAATGCAGCAAAACCACACTCCCTTTGTGGAGCTATCAATATCCTAAGCTCATCGCGGAGACCATCCTCAAATCGGACACTGCGCTCATAATCAGTTGCCACTATCCCACTAGCATATCAACTCAGCCTTAAAAATTCTGCCTCATACTCTGCTTCAGTCTTATCACCCTGAGTCAGATTCAAGAATTCCTTCCGACGAGCATCCACATAGCTTGCCCCAACATACCTCCCTTTAAAAGCAATTTTGAATAACTCCCAAGTTACTTGCTCAATTGGGGTACTCTCCCTTACGGTGATCCACCATCGGTATGCCTCATCACGTAGCAACGACACAGCTCCTTTCAGCTTTTGCTCCACTGAGCAGTCTAGATCGTCCATGATCCGTTCTGTTGCCTCTAGCCAATATTCTGCCACATTTGGGGCTACTCTAGATACATCCCTAAATACTTCTGCCCCGTTGGCCCGGAGTCGCTCTGATATAGACCCCCTATTCACTGTCCCAGTACTAGCTCCAGCAACTCTTTCTAATACCCTTAACATGGCTTGGGACAAAGCGTCATCCCCCGCAACCCGATCATAGGACCCAGTCTCCGTAGTTGGTGGCACAGATGCCTCCTTAGCTGGCCTATGCCCTGAGGATGAAGATTCAGCTTGCACCCTTCCGCGACCACGTCCGCGGCCTCGTCCACGAACTCCTCTTGTACTCATATCGACTTATCTAATTTATGAATTTTATGAAATTAGTATAATGTTCCACTGTTTATTAAGAAAAATGTCTTATGGAAATGTAGCAGTTCAAGAATTGTTTTTGTATCGTCGTAGTCTAGCTACAGTCTCATTTCTACCGTTTCACAGTTTAACCCTATCATAGTAGAGTCTCAGCACTATTCATAATATCATATCATTATCATATATCGTAAAGAAAATATACTTACAGACTTGGTGCCGGGGATTCAGTACGCCACTTCTTTCACCAATCCATTTAGAACTTGAAAACCATGTTTTTGATCACCGAAAATAGAAATTTGAAAACTTTGATTTGAAAACTCCCTTTATTTTGAACTCTTGATTTAAAACAGAAAAACTGGTACCTTTTTTTAACATATATTCTCCGCAAAACATCTTTAAAATGAACTTTTCAAAAACCATTTCCAAAAATACCCTTCTTAGGCCTAAACTTTAGAAAAAATTTTAGAACCGATCCACAGCCGAGTTGTTGCAACCTAGGCTCTGATACCACTAAATGTAGCACCCCAAACTCGACCCAGATGTTATGGCCGAATCTAACGTGCCACATTGGAGTTGAAAACCCACGTTCCGTTTTAGTGTTTTAAAACTATATATTTTGTTGAGTTAACAGAAAGTGTATGGAAGCTGGGCACCAGGTAGGTATCCGAGAAAGAGGAGGTGAGCCATGAAGGCTGCTTAAGTACCAAGCTCTTTGATTGGATCCAATCCTAGACATGCCCACAACCATAGCCACACTTTGTTATATCGAGTTTAAATTTGTTTAGGTGGACGTCTTTGATAAATCGATTAATCGTGGTGTTGAGATATTTTGAAAACAAGTATCGCTTTGAAAACACATCCTAAGTCTAGCCCATTTGAACAATTATCAACCAGGTTTGAAGTTATTAAAAATAAAATAATCCCAAGAAGAAATAAAAGAAAAGTTAAAAATGGCCTTATTACAACCCAAAAATAAATAATAATTAAAGGAAATTAAATGAAAACCAACGCTTATTTAAAGGTCCAAAAGCGATCACCGTGGCCACTCTGAATCCCCTTCGGCCCAAGTCCCCACATCAAGGCTCACCTGCAAGGTTAAGGAAAGGGGGTGAGTTTGGAAACTCAGTGTGCAACAAGCCCCTTTCAGAGCCCAAAACAATGACAGCTTGTTGGGTCTAAGCCCAAATCCAATCTCAAACATGTACTGAGCCATAGCCTTTTTCATATTACATATTTCATAACACTGGGCCGAAGCCTTTTCAAATTTCATATTATTGGGCCGAAGCCATTACTGTAAACGGTATGGCCCATAGGCCCATTTCAATATCACATATAATGTCCATGAAAGAATGCAAGCCCAATTGGGGAGACTACTCAACCCACCATCTGCTACTCTCCACCCGTACCAACCAGCACACCATGTGGGGATTAACTCGACCCACCCCGCCATAACTCTCCACTGGCAGCATAGCTGCTTTATCATATATCTGGAGGCCTAGCCTCTTTGAATAACTGGGGCAAAAGCCCTTTTAATAACTGTGGGAAAAGCCCTTTAATAACTAGGGCATAAGCCCTTTTTCACTTCCTCCATTCATATAAAAACCCAACCCAATGCATTCATGATTACATCACGTACATATCATACATATCATGTGCATATCGTACATGTCATGTGCATATCATACATACCATGTTTATCGAAATCCCATGTATTAAATTCATACATAAACCCTAGGGGTATAATAGTCATTTTTACCTAGGGGCAAAACGGTCATTTTCATGTTATAAGAGTAATCTTGTAATTTTACCAAAAATTAGTGTTTCCATGTTCATTAACGGTTACTAACAATTCATGGGTGCAAATAGTGATTTTGGCCCATTTTTTAGCGAAATCGAGTTATTGGGCCTAAAACCCCTAATGTGCCCTACTTAGCCAATTTCGTCATCTAGACCCATTGAGCCTATATCCACAACAGTATTAACAGTCTTAACATGTAATTTAACAGATTTTCGTTTTCTACCAATTTTACCCAAATGGGCCCGAAAGCCTATTGGGCCCTATTGCAGCCCCTCGAGGCCCAACTTACCGTGAATGCCAAAAATCACGTTCTTACCGTTTCCAATGTTCCTGATCATCATCTCAACGAATCTAACTAACTAATGAGTGTTCGCTTGCTCACGAGTCCTTGAAATGCCAGAATTTCGGCATTTTGGCTTTTCGGCATTTATCGCTTTAAGCTTATGAAAAGGGTTCGTTAACACCTGTTTGGCGATATTCCTCGACGAGATCTCCTACACGATTTCTCCTATAATCCATCGTTAATAATCAGCTTCCCATAATTGAACTAAACCAAAAATCATCTAATATTAATACTTACACATTCGGCCACCATCCATAATGGCCTTAGGAATCTTACCTTTGTCGCGATTGATGACTAGGTCTAGCCACCCCGGAGATCCAAGCTACTCCAAGTCGACACTACACCTTGCTGCTCCTCCACTAAATAAACCACAAAAATATTAAAAGAAGACCACATAAGGCCTATACCCATATTCGGCCACCTCCCTAAACTAGAGGGGTTTCGGCTTTTGGCCAAAAGTTACTCTAGGAATTGTTTAGAGTTCGAGTACTTACCACAGTCTTACTCCTCTTGAATCCGGATGCCTAAAAGGTAAAGGAATTGAATGCCAACAATTGAAAAGGAAAGAAAAGGTTGCTGGTCACAAAGAATCGGCACCCCCTATCTTCACTGATTTCGGCTTTTGCGGTATTTTGGCAGAAGTAGAGATTAAGGAAAGAAATAATAAATGAGTAGAGAAAAGTAATGGGCTGGTTTTTGAAAAAGAAAAGGGAGAAAAGATGAGAGGAAAGATGGAAGATTCGACTAGGGAAGAAGAAAGAAGAGAAAAACTAAACCAAAAGAGAAAACGGCACAGCTAAGACCCTAATGCCAAAATTGCTAACCTAATACCCCTCTGCCGAAATCCCCTCTCTAATCCCTTCAAATCGGCTAAGCTCTATCCCTTTCTCAAATCCCTAAAATCTCTCCCCTTATCCCTCCTTAATCCATGCATCTTGACTATTTTAAACTCTCTCCCATAGAGTTCCATCCAGCTTTAAACTCTAGCATGCACAAGCATAAAAATAACATTACCTTTGCCATTCTAGAGAATCGAACCCAGGTCTTCCTCTATGCTCCACACGCCACTTTTTTTTGGAGCTTAGTGGCGTCACCCTTGCCACTTTACCAAGGCTCTTTTTGTGATACACTTTACCCACAACTTTATATAAGGGCACCTCGCCAGAACCCCTAACTCCTAAGTCCAAAATTTTAAAAAAATTCTACCGGGTTTAGGCCAACTCATGGGCCTTCCATAAGCCCATTTACATACCCAAATTATGAATTCCATAATCACATACCAAATTTTAGAAACTTACTTAAAATATCAAGAATCACGAAAAACCCGAAAATCAGGATGTTACAAAAAAACTCTTTTCTTATACCATTTCCTTTATGTGAAACTAGACTTATTCAACTTTAATTTCATATATTATTCAGCCTCTAGTCCGACTTATACTATTTATGGTGAATTTTCAAAGTCGGGCTACTGCTGCTATTCAACACTATTTCGGTGCAAAATCAGAATAGCTATCATAAATTCATTGTTACTTTATACTCATAGGCATACTTTAATATCATACATGTATCTTTCCACAAACCCTCGTACTTTCATCAAGTCAAATAACACTACCGTTCATACATAATACACAAGGATATATATATCGCCATGAATCATCACAGTCATATGAGCACATAATGGCAAATACATACCTTTGCTTTCATGCACTTATACATGCAAAAGTTCCTGAATTGAATCCAATTTCACAAAATCATTTACTTTCTCGAAATGCGCATTTGAACCGTTTGGAACCATAAGGATACGTGGATAGCTCGAAAAGCATATACAATGCCAACGTCCCAGACGTGGTCTTACATGTAATCAAACATCGATGCCAACAATCTCATAGCACAAATTGCATTTCTCATTTCATTTTAAAATATCACTTTCTCATTTTATTCAACAATTCAATTTATCAATTTCATTTAATTTTTTTCTTCACATATATTTCCCCTATTAACATAACTTGGACTTTCGAGGATACACGAATCTAACCAAACACACCAGAGTGGCGGCCAACGCCTCATTGGATAGTTCGAAGTAAATAAGTTACGACCAACGTCTCATCGGCTAAGCCGAAGCAAAATGGCGACCAACGCCTCATCAAACCTATCCGAAGCAAATATGACACACCAAGTGTCTCATCGACTCGAGATCGAAGAATCCCTGAACTCTTCCTATCCTATAGCATGCCAACTATATCTACCCTAGCCCGACTAGTTAATAGGGTATCAGAATCACATATTCATATCACTTTCACTTTTGCTTTCAGTTGATCATAATCATTCGAATTCAAATCAGTCACAATTTCAAATTTACCATAAATCATTATACAATTCAATTTCACACATGTATACATTCATCAATCAAATCCAATTCTCATTCAATTCAAAATATCACTACTTACCTCAATTTCATTTTTCTCAACTTATATATTCATTCATCATGGTTCCATGGCAAATAAGCATAAATAAACCATTTCAAATACATTTATTTATATATAGACTTACATCTCATATACTATCAAAGCAATAACATTAAAATACACATTGCATTATTAAAAATCATATGAACTTACTTGGGCCAATTTGTAGAAGTTGTGGAAATTCAGGGACTAATCAAAAATTTCCTCTATTCCACGTTTTCTTCGGATTCTCGATCTATAATATAGAATTTTCCATTCATTAGCATTCATTTTTCAGATCTAATTCACTTCACAATTTATGCCCTTCAATTTTCAAAATTACACTTTTACCCCAAATTTTACAATTTTTACAATTTAGTCCTTACTCAATTCACCCATCAATGGAACTAATTTTTCCCAATTAACACTTTATTTCAACATTATAAACTATTTCAAAACTTTTGATATTCTGAATTTCAACACCAACCTCTAATTCATAACTTTTTCACAATTAGGTCCTAAATACCATTTTCTATCAAAATTACTTAATAAAACAACCTTAATATGAAATTAGAATAATTCATCATAAAATTCCCTTACTCAGCCAGGGTAGCTTCCAATTTCACCCACCAAATCAAAAACTAATGAATTCTATAAGTGGACCTAATTGTAAAAGTCATAAAAACATAAAAATTATCAAGAAAAAGCAAGAATTAAACTCACATGATGTAAAAATATGAAAAACCAGCTTTCTCCAGACCTCCTATGGCATTTTGGCTGAGAAGATATGAATAGATCTCTAGATTTTTCAATTTTGTCTTTATTTTGTATATTAAAATTGTAAAATTTCCATTTTTGCCCTTATTTCCCTTTTTTTTCAGCTGATTTTCTTGCCCTTGCCGTCCAACCTATTCACTTTTAGGCTTAATTTCCCTTTAAATCCTCTTTCTTTTAACACTTGAGCTATTTACTCCTTCTAGCAAATTTTGCATTTGTTACAATTTAGTCCTTTTTATTTAATTGACTACCCAAACGTTAAAATTTCTCAACCAAACTTTAATACTAACTTAATGACACTCAATAAATATTTCTAAAAATATTTATGGCTCAATTTTCAAATTTGAGATCTCGATACCTTGTTTTTAACCCAATTTACCTAATTAATTCTTTTAATTTCTTACTTGACTCATAAATATTAAATTACTGTCTTGTTCAATCTTACTTGTTGGATTTTGTGATCTCAATTCACCATTTCCGACACCATTGAAAATTGGGCTGTTACAACAGTATTCCGTGTATGTATGAACTTGTTAAGGATTTGTACATGTATGTACATGTATATTATGAGCTTAAAATCGAAGAAGTTACAAAGTTTGTATATAAGCTTATGAATAAGCAGGTGAAAGGTTTGTTTGTAATCATAAAGTACATAATAATATGTTTTGACTGATGAATGTTGTATTTGTGATTAGTTAAGTTTATATCATATGAACTTACTAAGATTTATAGCTTACTTTGTTTATTTTTCTATGTTTTATAGTCTTTCGAAGCTAGCTCCGATTTGGGGATCGTCAAAGACTTCATCGCACTATCGAACATCTATTTTGGTACTTTTGAAGTTATGTATATATGGTATATGGCATGTATAGGCTTGAGTCATTTTGAATATGTTTGATGAACATGTAATATAGGTCATTTGAGTTGGCTTGTGATAATGAATTTTTTAATGTATTAAGTTGTGTAAATGGCTTTGTTTTGAGTTAGGTAATTGACCTATATTGAGTGAATGAAGTTGAATTGATAATGCATGTTGGAATGGTTTAACCATATTAATTATATATGTGAATTATGTCTAGTAAAACAAGTTGAGTTGATAGGTACTTGAATAGGTAAATGACATAAAATTGAGTATTGAAATGGTTGAAATGGATATAGTATGATTGTCTATTGGTTCATGACTTTTGGTTGCATATTCGTGTCTTAAAATGGTACCAATTGGGCTTGTATAAGTATGTGCAAAATGGGTGGCAGAATGGCTTAGTAAATTGCCTATTTTTTTCCACACGGATAGAGACACGGACGTGTGTCTCAGCCGTGTGTGACACACGGTCATGTTACACAGCCATGTGTCCTTTGGTGTTAAAATTGAAATGAATTCTGTAACACCCCTTACCCGAGACCATCGCCGGAGTCTAGCACGAGGCGTTACCTGACTTAGCTCACTAATTCTGGCATAAAAATTTGCTTTTAAAATTAATTTAGTTTCATTAATTCAATATGTCCTTAAAAGGGTCCTCGAGACCCTAAAACATGAAACTGAAATGGTTCAAGAATAAATCAAAATCAATAAAAATTTTCTGATCACTTAAACAAATCAAAACAATTTATTTCATCTTTCATAAATAAACTGTCCATCTGTATCATAGTCACTAAATAAATCATAACTCGAGTTACGAAACTTGAAATCCAAATCCGTAAAATTTTTCTGAAACTAGACTCATATATCTTCTTACTAAATTTTTTTCAGAATTTTTAGTCTAGCCAATTAGTACAGTTTATTAGTTAAAGTTTCCCCTATTTTAGTGTTTGGCTGCTCTAACCTCTATTCACTACAAATTAGTTTTCTCCCTGTAAAGAATTAAAATAACCATGAAGTTTATTTTGTTTAAAATTAGACTCAATAAGGAATCTGTACATATAAATTATAACTCCTAATTATTTTTTTTACAATTTTTAGTGAATTTCTAAAGTCAGAACAGGGGATTTAGAAATCACTCTAACCCTGTCTCACGAAAATTTAAATATCTCGTAAAATACAACTCCTTTATTTATTCTATTTCTTTCATATGAATATAGACTCAATAATATTTAATTATACATCTTATTCACTATTTAAATCCATTTCTACTATTTTTAGTGATTTTCAAAATTCACGTCATTACTGTTGTCCGATACTGTTTTAAAACTAATTTCACCTTTTTCATGATTTTCATGGAATAACTAGCAGTTAGGCATACATAACACCAAACATGTCCTTGATTAGTCATTCCAACAGCTAATCATTATCAAGCATTTACATACCATTCATCAGCCATGTCATAAGATCATACACACAAAATGGCTACTATGCTATACATTCCATACTCAAAATGAAACGTCTAGCTATACCAAAATAATCCTTGTGATAGTGTGCCCGGACCTCCGACGTACTTTACGATACCTGAGTTGGCTTGACAAAACTATAAAAAGAAGGAAAATAAAGGGGGTAAGCATTAAGCTTAGTAACTTTGCATGCAAATAAATAACAACATTCATAAGAATTATCTTACTACTTGGCATGATACTACTTAATGCAACTTCATTAATTGTCATAGACATATTTTAAACCTCTTCACTTACTCACTTACTTAAATACTTACTTACTTAATCAAATTTATTCATACATTTTACTTACCTTTTTCCTTATCAAGCATACATGAACATTATGTACTTACCTTTGCTCTTCTAGCATGAACTTGTCTTACCTTTTTAGCATAACTCGTCTTACCTTACCTTACCTTGACATTCTCTTTAATTTTTCCTGTTGAACCACTTGGAATACTAAGGATACATGGGTACCTTACCATTGCCATGACTTGTCATGGTCTTACGTGGTATCCTTTTGAAACTTACCACTGTCATGTCTTGACATGGTCTTACATGGTATCCTTGCCTTATGAACTCACCAATGCCATGCCTTGATACCTCCACTTTAAAAACCCATTACTCACAAGTACTTAGTACCTTTACGAACTAGAACACACATTTTACAACTTTTGCAATTTAGTCCTAAATATCACATTGGACCCTCTATCAATAAAATTTCTAAACAAAATTTTCACACAATCATGTAATCATGCCATAGACCTTAAAATCATATTAAAATAAAATTTTCTACCTCAGATTTGTGGTTTCGCAACCACTATTCCGTTTAGACCCTATTTCGGGATGTTACATTTCTCCCCCCTTTAGGGATTTTTCATCCTTGAAAATCTTACTTGTGAAGAGATTTGGGTACTGTTTTCGCATGGCCTCTTCGGGCTCCCATGTAGCCTCGTTTATCCCATGTCTATTCCATAGTACTTTCGCAATTGCAATACTTTTGTTCCTTAATTGCTTTACTTCTCGAGCTAGAATCTTTACCGGTTCTTCACCGTAAGTCATGTCTGGCTAAATCTCAACCTTTGTCTGAGAAATCACGTGTGATGGATCTGAACGATAACGACATAGCATAGACACATGAAATACATCATGAATCTTTTCTAACTCAATCGATAAAGTTAACCGATATGCTAATGGTCCGACTCTCTCAATCACTTCAAATGGTCCAATAAAACGTGGACTTAGTTTGCCTTTCTTGCCAAATCTGAGAACTTTCTTCCACGGGGATACTTTCAAAAACACTTTGTCACCAACTTGATACTCAATCTCTTTTCTCTTCAAATCTACATATGACTTTTGTCTGTCTGAAGCTGCTTTCAAGCAATCTCTGATGACTTTTACTTTCTCTTCTGTTTCCTTAACTAGATCAACCTCGTAAATCTTATTTTCCTTAAGCTATGTCTAATACAAAGGTGTGCAACATTTACGTCCATACAAAGCTTCATAAGGTGCCATCTTCGAACTCAACTGATAACTATTATTTTAGGAAAACTCTACTAATGGTAAGTACTTTTCCTAACTGTCTTGAAATTCCAGTACACAGCATCTAAGCATATCTCTAAGTACCTGAATAACTCTCTCTGACTGACCGTCGGTCTGAGGATGGAAAGTTGTACTAAAACTCAACTTTGTGCCCAAAGCTTCCTATAATTTCTTCCAAAATCGTGAAGTAAATCTCAGATCTCTATCTGAAATGATTGATAATGGTATCCAGTGTAATCTGACTATCTCTGAAATATACAACTTGGCCAACTTTTCAAGTGAATAATCCATACGAACTGGGATAAAATGAGCCAAATTCGTTAACTTATCAATCACAACCCATTTCTTTCTCGGTGTCAATGGCAATCCTGTCACAAAATCCATAGTAACTCGGTCTCATTTCCACTCAGGGATTAGCATAGGCTGTAATAAACCTGAAGGTACCTGATGTTCGGCCTTTACTTGCTGATAGATCAAGCATCTAGAAACAAACTCCGAAATGTCCCTTTTCATTCCTACCCACCAGTACATTTTCTTTAAATCATTATACATCTTTGTACTACCTGGATGAATATACAAAGAACTACTATGTGCTTCCTGTAAGATCTTTCGAATAAGCTCATCATTATTCGGTACACATAACCTGTCTTTGAACATCAAATAACCGTCAGAACTGATCTAAAAATCTGACTCTATATCCGACTCATACTAAGCTCTTTTGGCTAACAACTCACTGTCATTTTTATGAGCTTCACAAATTTCTTCAAGAAACATCGGTTTAGCTTTCAACTCATCTAAGATAAAACCATCATCTGATAAGGCTAGACTAGTGTTCAAAGCTCTTAATGCAAACAAAGATTTCCTACTCAAAGAATCAGCAACAACGTTTGCCTTACTTGAGTGATAATCGATCACTAGCTCATAATCTTTAATCAACTCTAACCATCTTTTTTTCCTCAAATTCAAATCTTTTTGAGTCATAAAATATTTCAAACTTTTATGATCAATGAATATGTGGCACTTCTCACCGTACAAATGATGTCTCCAGATCTTCAGCGCAAAAACAATGGCAGCTAGCTCTAAATCATGTGTCGGATAGTTCTTCTGATGTGGCTTTAGCTATCTAGAGGCATATGCAATTACCTTTCCTTCCTGCATAAGTACACAACCAAGTCCATTCATGGAGCATCACTGTAAGTCATAAACTCCTTACCTGGTTTTGGTTGTACTAAAACAGGAGCTTTAGACAACAATGCCTTTAACTTGTCAAAACTCTGTTGACACTTCTCAGTCCATTCAAAGTTGACATCCTTTCACAGCAATCTTGTCAGTGGGGTAGCTATCATGGAAAATCCCTCTACAAATCGTCTATAATATCCAGCAAGACCAAGAAAACTTCTAACTTCTGATACATTTCTAGGAGGCTTCCAATCAACAATGGCTGAAATCTTGCTCGGATCAACCTTGGTACCTTCACCTGAGACAATATGTCCAAGAAAACCAACTTTTTGTAACCAGAACTCACTTTTGCTGAACTTGGCATACAACTGATTATCTCTCAGAATCTGTAAAACTATTCTCAAATGCTCTGCATGCTCAGTCTCATCCTGAGAATAAATCAAGATATCACCAATGGACACAACTACAAACTTATCCAAGTACGGTTTGAAAATTTGATTCATTAAGTTCATGAAAATGACAGGAGCATTGGTTAAGCCAAATGGCATCACAAGGAACTCATAATGACCATACCTAGTCCGGAAAGTAGTCTTTAAGACATCTGACTCTTTAACTCGCAACTGATAGTATCTGGATCTCAAATCTATCTTGGAGAACACAGTGGGTCCCTTCAATTGATCAAACAGATCATCAATTCTAGGCAATGGATACTTGTTCTTTACTGTTACCTTGTTAAGCTGCCGATAATCTATGCACAATCTCATTAATCCGTTTTTCTTTTTCACAAATAGTACTGGTGCACCCCATGGTGAACTACTGGGTCTTGCAAAGCCTTTATCTATTAATTCTTGCAACTGAGCTTTCAATTCTTTCATTTCCAACGGGGCCATTCTATAAGGAGCGATAGAAATGGGTGTGGTACCTGGAATCAACTCAATTCCAAACTCAACTTCTCTAACAGGAGGCAAACCTGGTAGTTCTTTCGGAAACACATCGGGAAACTCACATACCACATGCACTGATTTAATTTTCAATTCTAGATCTTTAGTGTTCAACACAAAAGCAAGATAAGCTTCATACCCTTTTCTCAAACTTTTCTGAGCAGACATAACAGAAATCATGGCAAATGAACTATCTGACTCTTCTGAATTAACCCGAAGAATTTCACAATTTTCACATTTCAACTCAATGAATTTCTTTCCACAATTCACTATCACATCATGTGTAGTCAGCCAATCCATACCAAGAATCACATCAAACTCATCAAATGGCAATAGCATGAGATCAGCCGGAAAACAGTAGCCTCTAATCATCAAAGGGCAATTTCTACATACTTTATCTACTAATACATGCTTGCCTAATGGATTCGATACTTTAATCACAAATTCTGTAGATTCTATAGGCATACTCATACTAGGCATCAATTTCATGCAAACATATGAATGGGTTAAACCCGGATCAATCAAAGCAATAACTCTAGTATCATGGAGAGAAAATGTACCTGTAATCACATCGGGGGAGGATGCCCCTTTGCGAGCACGGATAGCATAAGTCCTTGCAGGTGCTCTAACATCTGGCCTCACTGCTGAATCTCTAGATGCACCTCTATTACTTGCCCCAGCTCCAAGATTTCTCAGTGGTCTACCTCTGACAGGAGCTTTGCCTGATCTTACACTCGGTATTGCTTCCCTTTTAATCATCTCGGGACACTTCTGAATAAAATGGTCTGGTGCACTACATCGGAAACAACCTGTCTTAGTTGCTCGACACTGACCTGGCTGACATCGACCACATCGGGGACACTCTGGTCTATCAGGCTGAACACTGTCAACACTTGCAATCGAAGTGGTCTGAGCTTTCGGACTCATAAATCTTCTGCCTCTGTTTCGGCTAGAATATCCAGCTGAAGAATTAGATCTAATGGAGAACTCTCTAGGCCTCTTGGATGTAGACTGAAATGACTTGCTCATTAGTCTTTTCTTCGTGTCTTGCGTCTCAATTTCAACTTTGCCCTTTCTTTTTAACAGCTCCTCTACCTTACAGGCTCTCTCAACTAGGATAACAAACTCTTTTATTTCTAGGACACCAACAGAAAATCGGATATCATCATTAAGCCCATCATCAAATCTTTTACACATAATAGCCTCTGTAGACACACACCCTCGAGCATAATTGCTGATTCTAACAAACTCGCGCTCATATTCAGTCACTGTTATATTGCCCTGTTTCAACTCTAGAAACTCTTTTCTTTTCTGGTTAACAAACCTCTGACTGATGTACTTTTTACGGAATTCCTCCTGAAAGAAATCCCAAGTGACTCTCTCTTTCGCTACAACTAATATAAGTGTCTTCAACCAATGGTAGGCCGAATCTCTAAGAAGTGATACAACACATTTCATACATTCCTTAGGTGTGCAGCATAACTCATCAAAGACTTTGATAGTATTCTCGACACAAAATTCTGCCTTTTCTGCATCACCATCTTTTGTAGCTCGAAACTCTTCGGCTCCTTGTTCTCTGATTTTATCAACTGGTGGTTTTTCTCTTATAACCGTACCTGTGACTGAGGGAGCTACATGGGTGCTCTGATGATCATGAGGGGGTAGAGGTCTAACAGCCAGATTTATACAAACGAACTCGGCAAACCATTCATTCATAGCTTGGAAGAATGCTTCTTGAGCCCCTCCTCCATAACTAACTATAACAAGACTTTCACTACTATTTCGTGGCACCGTCCCTTCTGCGGGAGCGGGCGCGTTACTCTCTACATCATCTGCACCAGCTTGTTCAGGATCCGTAACTATAAAAGAAAACATTTTAAAATCGTAGGAGTCGTCACACTATCAACACATAAGTATGGCATGTATAGCTAGACTATTACTCATACTAAATATTCTGAGAACCGACTAAACCTTTGCTCTGATACAAATAAATGTAACACCCCTTACCCGAGATCATCGCCGGAGTCGTGCACGAGGCGTTACCTGACTTAGCTTACTAATTCGAGCATAAAAATTTGCTTTTAAAATTAATTTAGTTTCATTAATTCAATATGTCCTTAAAAAGGGTCCTCGAGACCCTAAAACATAAAATTAAAATGGTTAAAGAATAAACCGGAAACAATAAAAATTTTTCGATCACTTAAACAAATCAAAACAATTTATTTCATCTTTCATAAATAAACTGTCCATCTGTATCATAGTCACTAAATAAATCATAACTCGAGTTACGAAACTCAAAATCCAAATCTATAAATTTTCGTTGAAACTAGACTCTTATATTTTCTTACTAAACTTTTTTTAGAATTTTTGGTCTAGCCAATTAGTACAGTTTATTAGTTAAAGTTTCCCTTGTTTCAGTGTTTGGCTGCTCTAACCTCTGTTCACTACGAATTAATTTTCTCCCTATAAAGAATTCAAATAACCATGAAGTTTATTTTCTTTACAATTAGACTCAATAAGGAAACTATACATATAAAGTATAACTCCTAATTATTTTTGTACAATTTTTATTGAATTTCTAAAGTCATAATAAGGGATTTAGAAATCACTGTGACCCTGTCTCACGAAAATTTAAATATCTCGTAAAATACAACTCCTTTATTTACTCTGTTTCTTTCATATGAATATAGACTCAATAATATTTAATTCTATATCTTATTCACTATCTAAATCCATTGCTACTATTTTTCGTGATTTTCCAAATTCACATCATTACTGCTATCCGATACTATTTTAAAGCTAATTTCACCTTTTTCATGATTTTCATGGAATAAGTAGCATTTAGGCATACATAACACCAAACATGTCCTTGATTAGCCATTCCAACAGCTAATCATTATCAATCATTTACATACCATTCATCAGCCATGTCATAAGATCATACACACAAAATGGCTACGATGCTATACATGCCATACTCAAAATGAAACGTCTAGCTATACCAAAATAATCCTTGTGATAGTGTGCCCAGACCTCGACGTACTTTACGATCCCCGAGTTGGCTTGACAAAACTATAAAAAGAAGGAAAATAAAGGGGGTAAGCATTAAGCTTAGTAACTTTGCATGCAAATAAATAACAACATTCATAAGAATTATCTTACTACTTGGCATGATACTACTTAACGCAACTTCATTAATTGTCATAGACATATTTTAAACTTCTTCACTTACTCACTTACTTAAATACTTACTTACTTAATCAAATTTATTAATACATTTTACTTACCTTTTTCCTTATCAAGCATACATGAACATTATGTACTTACCTTTGCTCTTCTAGCATGAACTTGTCTTACCTTTTTAGCATAACTCGTCTTACCTTACCTTACCTTGACATTCTCTTTAAATTTTCCCGTTGAACCACTTGGAATACTAAGGATACACGGGTACCTTACCATTGCCATGACTTGTCATGTTCTTACGTGGTATCCTTTTGAAACTTACCTTTGCCATGTCTTGACATGGTCTTACATGGTATCCTTGCCTTATGAACTCACCAATGCTATGCCTTGGCATGGTCTTACATGGGACCTTTGCCTTATAGTAACTTATCAATGCCATGTCTTAACATGGTCTTACATGATTTCCTTGCCTTAGAAACCTTACCAATTGCCATGCCTTGGCATGGTCTTACATGGTATCCTTAAACCCTAATGTCATGACATTTGTATCCTACACATTCCTAAAGTTCAACCGGGACTTTCTGAAATTACTTCTCCGTCAATTCATGCTTGAGTCTTCTTTGAATAATTTCATAAAATAAATATACACATGCTGGAAATTAACAACATTGACATAAAACAATAGAATATTGCATTTATTTACCACAAACATACCTCGAAACAAAATACGATCAACTATATCAATTTAGTCCACTATATTTTTCTTTCCCCAGGCTAACTCCAGATTTCATTCTTCTTGATCTATAATAAAAGAATTAGCTTATTTAATACTCACATTTATTAAAACAGTCCTTGACTCAAACTTTGGCAAAATTACATTTTTGCCCCTAAACTTTTACATATTTACACTTTTCCCCAAGGCTCGAAAATTAAACTTCATCCTATTTTCTTTTTTTTATGACATGCTGATCATTTTTCCCTTCTATGGCAACATCAAATGCTCACTCTAACATGTACTTATGAACATTAGGTATTTTTACCGATTATGTCGTTTTACTCGTTTTCACGTAAAATCACTTAGCAAAAACTGTTTAACACAATTTCAAGCTTTATATTCTACCATAAAACATCAAAATAAACACATTTCACCAATGGGTATTTTTCCAAATATAAACCCTAGGTTAAATTATTGATAGAATAAGCTTCCAAAAACGTTCAAAAGACATGGCTAAACATCAAACGGACTTACAATCGAGCTTGGAAGCTTGAAAAACCCTAGCTATGTCTTCCTCATGTGAAATTCGACCAAGGGGTTGAAGATGGAAAAAAATTGGCTTTTAATTTTGTTTTTAATTCATTTTAATAACTAAATGACCAAAATGCCCTTAATTAAAAACTATGGTGTTTTATCTTCCTTTAGGTATTTTTGTCCAAACTAGTATAATGGTCTAATTCCTATCCAAGGACCTCCACTTTAAAAACCCATTACTCACAAGTACTTAGTACCTTTGTGAACTAGAACACACATTTTAAAACTTTTGCAATTTAGTCCTAAATATCAAATTGGACCCTCTATCGATAAAATTTCTAAACGAAATTTTCACACAATCATGCAATCATGCCATAGACCTTAAAATGATAATAAAATAAATTTTTCTACCTCAGATTTGTGGTTTCGTAACCACTATTCTGTTTAGGCCTTATTTCGGGATGTTACAAATTCAGTAAGCTCCACACGGTCTCACACACGGGCGTGTGATCGGCTGTGTGGTACAAGTCAGTATACCCCCTATTTAGCACACAGCCTAGCACACAGGCATGTGACTTGGCCGTGTTGCATAAGTTAGTATACCCTACAAGTTTGGCACGGCCTAGTACACAGCCTGGCACACGGGCGTGTGTGGCCACTTCGAAGGGCACATGGCCAAGTCACATGCCCGTGTGGCCCAAGTCAGTATGTATGCCCTGTTTTTACATGGCCAGAGACACGAGCCTGTCTGGAGCCACGTGAGGCAAACAGCCTGTTCACACGGTCGTGTGACCCCTATATTGTTGAAATTTTTCTATGTTTCCAAAAATTTTCGTATGTTATTGGTTTAGTCCCGAACCACTTCTAAAGCATGTTTAAGGCCTCGTAGGCCCTTATAAGGGACAATGTGATTGTGTTGAATGATTTATGGGAATGAATGTTTTATGTTTGATAAATGTATGCTTTATGTTGTGAATTGTTCAGCAATACCTCGTAACCTTACTCTGGCAATGTATACAGGTAAGGGGTGTTACATCAACAATCCATTCTCAAGCAATTATGAACCGCATCACTAAGAGACATTAATACATATATACATACACCACATAATTTCCAAAATAAGCCAACTTACATGGCTAACACAAACCAAACACTAAATTTTCATAAGCCAACACAAATGGCCAAAATCATGCTACATATACCAAAATGACTCAAAATACCTATACATGCCATATACTTAAAATGCCAAAGTTCATAGGTACCAAGTGATAGGTGGATAGTGTGAAGCGATCTTCGTCGATCCCTGAATCCAAGATAGCTTGATAACACTATAAAACACGAGAAAATAAACAAAGTAAGCTATAAAGCTTAGTAAGCTCGTATAAAATAAACTCAACTCAATCTCAATATTACAATTCAACAATTTGAATATATATATCAACATTTAGCATATGTTAGCTAACAAACCTTTCATATACACAATTATGATATTAACCACATTCTTCACAAGTTTCTTTGAACCAAAACCTATACATGTCACGTACGTACCTGTACCATCTCATATCATTCTCATACTCAATCACATCTTTCGTTTAACCGTTGAACCATTCGGAATAGAAGTCGGATACTCAAGAGTCTCGCACACTAAGTACCTATACCATGGCCCAAAGCCAAATCAATGTAGCTTATATCCGAAATACTGATATTATGGCACGAAGCCAAATCAACCGATATTCATGGCCCGAAGTGCTAATATCATGGCCCGAAGCTAACTTAATGTATCCTCTAATGACATGTTACTATTATCCTAAACTATTCCTAAGGTTCAACTGAAATTTCGAATGTCGAATCGTCATCGAATCACTATCGATCATATCCATAGTCTTGTATTCACAATTTATGCAATATCAAAGCATATGAAATACATTTGTATTAAAACTTATAATATACGAACTTACCTCGAGTTAAAAAATGATGAAATAGACCGATTAATCCGAAACTTTTTTTTTCCCTCGATCTACTTCCAAATTCAACTTTTCTTGATCTATATAATATCAAATTTAGCTCATTTAATTATCCCTCAATTCAATTTAGTATAAAACACACTTTAAAGCACATTTATGCTTTTGCCCTTAATATATCACATTTTTCACAATTTAGTCCTTATTTCATAAAATCACAAATTAATAAAATTCAATATTAACCCATGCTAGCCAAATTACTATTATAACCCTAGCAGCCCATATTTTTTTATTTATTTCTCATTTTAACCACAAAGTTTCAACATTTCTCAATTTAATCCTTATTTTGCATTTTTCTCAAAAATCACTTAACAAAACTTGTATATCTATCAACAAGCATTCATAATATATAAAGAAACTTGAAAATACATGCTTATTCATCAATGGCAACATTCAAAATCTTTAACAATTTTGCAAATTAGTCCATGGGCTAGCTAGACCTAGCTGCAATGATCTCAAAAACATATAAATCATTAAAAACCGAATAAAAATGGACTTACATGCTCAAGCAAAGAAGGCCGAATGTATCAAGCTATTTCCATCGCTTTCTTCTTCTAATTTTCGGCTATATGATGAAGATGGCACCAAAATATAAATTTTTTATTTATTATAACATTATTAATTAATTACAAATTTAACCTTAATTATAAAACAATATAAACACTTAATGCATGCCCATAATAGTCCACTCAGAATTAAAATGGTCTAATTACCACTTAAGGACCTTAACTTTAAGGTTCTATAGCTATTAAACACCTTTAGCTAATAGAACACAACTTTTACACTTTACGCTATTTAGTCCTTTTTATCAAATTAACTAATCAAACGATAAAATTTCTTAACGAAATTTTCACACAAACATATTATCATGTTGTAGAAATTAAAATAATAATAAAATAAATATTTTGACTTCAGATTTGTGGTCCCAAAATCACTATTTCGATTTGACTAAAAATGGGCTGTTACAATGCGACCCATGCAATGTGCTTCAAATAAAGCCTTAAATCAGTGTGTTCAATTCGGTTGTTGGAAATAAGGATTGCTATCCATTTTAGTTATTTTATTTTGTGTCTTTAATTATGACTTAGTTTGAACATCGTTAATATGTGTTTTAATTATGTGTCTTAATTTTGACATCATTAATGTTTGTCTAAGTTCAAACAAATTAAAGTGTGATTAAATATTGTCTTAATGTGCATTTAAATGTTGTCTTAATGTTGGCCAGGTTGTTCACGTTGGCTGCTGCTAAGAAACTTCTTCTCAAGCTAATGCGTGCATAATTGATGTTTAATGAACCACATTTCTGGATCTCCATGCACTTGGACGTGCATGCATGTGGAAGGTGCTGAACACAACATTCCAAGTGCCTTCTTGTGAAAAGCCAAGGCATCAAGTGTGTCCACACTTGACATATCGGTTGGCTACCAAGTTCACACCTATGAAGCCATTCAATTCTTGTTGTTCACACTTGAAGACTCTTCATGTGACACAAGAAACAATAATGTGTAACGCCCCTAACCCGTATCCGTTACGGTTACAAAGTATTACCAATCAATCACAACATATAGGATACATTTATCAAACGTAAAGCACTCATTCTCATAAATCATTCAACACAATCACATTGTCCCTTATAAGGGCCTACGAGGCCTTAAACATGATTTAGAAGTGGTTCGGGACTAAATTGATATCATATGAAAATTTTGGAAACTCAGGAAAATTTCAACCATACAGGGGTCACACGCCCGGTGAACATGCCGTGTGCCTCACACGGCTCTAGACACACCCGTGTCCCAGGCCGTGTGGAAATAGAGCATACATATTGACTTATATCACAGGATCGAGGACACGTCTGTGTGCCAAACTGTGTGAAAATTGGAAAGTATACTGACTTACGCAACACGACCAAGTCACATGCCCGTGTGCTAGGTCGTGTGCCAGTTAGAGGAGTATACTGACTTGTACCACACGGCCAGTCACACGCCCCTGTGTGTGTCCATGTGGAGCATACTGACTTCAATTCAATTTCAACACCATGGGACACACGACCGTGTGTCACACACGGCTGGGACACACGCCCGTGTCTCTGCCGGTGTAGACAAAAATAGGCCACTTGCAGCTAATTCAAGATCGTGCGTCGGATAGTTCTTTTCGTGCGGCTTCAACTGTCTTGAAGCATAAGCAATGCCTTTGCCTTATTGTATCAAAACACATCCCAAACCAATCAATGAAGCATCACTGTAGATCACAAATTCTTTACCCGATTCAGGTTGTACCAATACCGGAGCTTCAGTCAACAAGGTATTCAACTGATCAAAGTTGTTCTGACACTTTTTTGACTACTCAAACTTGACATCTTTCTATAGCAGTTTTGTCAATGGAGTCGCAATCATCGAAAAACCTTTCACAAATCTTCTTAATAACCAGCAAGTCCCAGAAAACTACGGACTTCAGAGACATTTCTCGGAGGTTTTCAATCCAGAATAGCTAAAATTTTGCTCGAATCAACTCAGATACCAGATGCTGATACAATATGACCCAGTAAACCAACTTCTCATAACCAGAACTCACATTTACTGAATTTTGCATACAATTGCTTATCTCACAAAATCTGTAACACTAATATCAAATGCTCGGCATGTTCAGATTCATCACGTGAATAAATCAATATGTCATCAATAAATATAGCAACAAAATGATCTAAATACGATCTAAAAATTCGATTCATCAAATCCTAAAGATAGCAGGTGCATTAGTCAATCCGAAAGGCATAACTAAGAATTCATAGTGGTCGTATCTCGTTTGAAAGGTAGTTTTCAGAATATCTGAGTCTTTCACTCGTAATTGATAATAGCCTGATCTCAAATCCATTTTCGAAAACACCGGAGCTCCTTTCGACTAATCAAACAAATCATCAATTTAGGGCAGAGGATATTTATTCTTGATAGCCACTTTATTCAACTGATGATAATCGATACACATTCTCATCGTACCATCTTTGCTTTTCACAAATAGAACCGGAGCACCCCAAGGTGAGAAACTCGGTCTAGCAAATCCTCTACCGGTCAACTCTTGCAATTGAGACTTTAACTCTTTTAACTCATTCGGAGTCATTCTGTACGGAGCTATTGAAATCAGAGTAGTACCAGGTACCAATTCGATACCAAATTCTACCTGTCTAACCGGAGGTAATTGTAATAGCCCAAAATTGGGTCTAGTTGGAACAGAGGTTTCGGGACTGCAAAATTCAAGATAGAAATAATTATTTTATGATTATTTTGAGGTCTATGATATGATTACATGATTGTGTGAAAATTTCATGAAGAAATTCTATGCATAAAGTGCTCAATTTGAAGTTAGGGACTAAATTGAATAAGTTGCAAAACTTGCATTCTAGAAGTTTCTAGTATGAAATTGCTTTGAAACATTAATTAGGAGGTCTTAAATAGAAATTTGACCAATTTCTAATTGATGAATAAAAATTGGACATGGATGGAATTTTTGAAAGTTTAGTAAGGAAGGGCATTTTGGTCATTTGGTAATAAAAAGAAATAAAAATGGAAAATAAAGCCAAAATTTACTCATCTTTTTCATGGAGGCCAAAATTAGCATGGGGGAAGCCATGGCTAGGGTTTTCAAGCTTTCCAGTCTCAATAGTAAGTCCGTTCTAACCCCGTTTTTCAAGTTCTTTACGTTTTTGGAATCCCGGTAATTTGATTAAGCTTATTCTAGCAATAATTTAAGCTAGGGTTCATACTTGGAAAAATACCCATAGGTGAAATGTGTTTATTTTTCTATTTTGTGATGGAATATGAGGTTTTAAATTATGTTAGACAACTTGTGCTACTCGGTTTTGAGTGAAAACGAGTAAAAGGGCTTAATCCGTAAAAATACCTAATAGTCATAAGTATATGTTAGAGTGGGAATTTGATGTTGCTATAGAAGGGAAAAGTGACCAGCATGTCATAAAACATAAGAATAAGGGATGAAGTTTAATTCTCGAGCCTAGGGGCAAAAGTGTAAATATGCAAAAGTTTAGGGGCAAAATTGTAATTTTGAAAAAGTTTGAGTTAAGGACTGTTTTGAATAGTACATTAATTAAATAAATAAAATATGATGTTTTAGATCCCGAAAAACGAGATTTGAACCTAGAATGAGAGAAAAATCGAAAATTGGGAAAGTTGGTAAAATAGTCATTTTAGTATCGAGGTAAGTTCATATGTATAATAAGCATTAATTTATGCATGTTTCAATGTAAAATTGATATATTTATTATGATTTTCGAGGTGTTGAAAGTATGTAAGTTGGTATGATAATAATACAGCAATAATGCTGTAATTTATATTTGAAAGTTAAATTTAGTGAATTAATTGAATTATGTTAAATTAAATGATTATGGTGCCAAGTTTATGAATTGATTTAAAAATATGTCTATGGTACATGAAGTGCATTGAATTATCATACATAAATGTGATTTCTATGATTATGGATATTATGGGAAATTGTAAGTTCATATGATTTTTAATAAGGCAATGTGTAATTTAATGTTATTGCCTTGATATTAAATGAGATGTAAGTTTATATGTAAGTAATACATCAATATTATTTGTATTATGATATTTTATAATAATATTAGAAATATGTTTGTGGATAATTACTTGATTAGTGAAATTGTTGGAAAAGAGAGAAATCCCGGTTGAACCTTCGAAAAGATTGGATGATTCGGGATATATGTAGCTAGGTCGCATGCGTGGTTCCAAGTGAAGGACACCATGTAGACAAGAGAGCTACGAGACAAATTGGCTAGGTCACATGGGTGGTACTGAGTGTTCACCATGTGTACAAGAGAGCCGAACTATATGATGGGTGGAGCTATGTGCTGAAACCACCAAGTATCGAGGATTGATCCGAAGTGTTCAACGGGAGACTCTCTATGTATTGCTTTGTGAGTTTTGTGATGAATAAGTGCAGGAACTTGGTTATGTGAATGCTGTGTTCATTAAGTGACCAGGAGGTGGTAATGTTATAAACAAGTAAGTTATACATGAGGATGATTTTATGGTGACCTTGTGATCATGGGCCTATACTTGTGATGTATGAAATGTGGTGAAAATGATTTGTGATATGTATGTTAAAATGAGGTTAATACAAAGAAAGTGTGAAAGAGTGAATTAGCAATAAAACTGTTTTGGACAGTAGCAGTGATGTGATTTTGAAAAATCACCAAAAATAGTAGAAATTGAATCAGAGACTTAGTGAGATATCAAATTAAATTTGATAAAAGAAACAGAGCAAGAAAAAAAGTTCTATATTTTGAGATATTTATGTTTTTGTGAGACTGGTTTAGAATGATTACGTGAGCCCCTGTTCTGACTTTGGAAAATCAAAACAATTTGGATAAAAATAATTGGAGGATTAAAATTATATTTTTAAAATCCCTAATTAGTCTATTTTCAAGATAAATCAACAAGAACATTATCCGAGTTCTGTACTGTGAGATAATTAATTTTTAGTAAAGAGAGGTCAGAACTGCCAGAAAATGAAACAGGGGAAATTTTAATGAATAAACTGTACTAATTGGCTAAACCAAAAATTATGAAAATTTTATGGTGGAAAGATATGTGAGTCTAGTTTCAGGGAAAATTTATGAATCTTAACTTGGAGCTCTGTAGCTCGAATTATAAATAAGTAAGTGACTATGACTCATGTGGACAATTTGATGTGAGAATTTATTAGTAAATTGTGAAATCGTACTTAAAAGGATGCTATATACATTAAGGATGTGGAATGGAGAGGAGGAGGAGGAAAATAAATATATGTGGAATACATGGAAACTATGGTATATGAAATATTGATATAATGAAATAAATGATATGTGTTTATAAGAAAACAGAAAGAGAATGATATGTATCATGACATGTATATATATATATGACTAGTCTCAATGTAATGCTTGTTGGGTATGGAGTTGAATTGAAATGTTTCAGGCAAACATGTTATTTTGCGCATCTGAATTGTGGTATTTTATAAAGATATGGTCTAGTTTTAAATATGAATGCTTGATGATTAAGCTGAAGATATTTGGTAAGATGGTAATCTTGGTATAAATGTATAAGTGGTAGTATAATAAACAAGGTAAAATGAGTATGAGAGACACATGTATGATGACATACAAATGCTATGTTTGTGGTTTAATTGAGAATATTTAATCATTAAATGAATACCATGTTATATGCTTTTGATTTTGTATAAGTGTGTAAGAGATTAAGGTTGACCAAAGCTTGGAAAATAGCCTAGGTATATTTAACATAGGCAGAAACACGACCATGTGTCTCAGCCGTGTAAGGAACACGACTTTGGGACACGGGCATGTGGAGCCTTAAAGCATGAAATTTTCAATATTTTTGTAAGTTCTCAGTTTAGTCCCGAACCCTTTCTAAAGTATGTTTTGGGCTTCGTAAACTCAAATAAGGGACTATGTGTAAGTGAATAAACGTTTTGAAATATGAATGAAATTTTATGGCTTGTATTTTAGTTTAATGTTTGTATGTTTTTCCGGTAACGCCTCGTACCTTATCCCGACCTCGGGTACGGGTAAGGGGTGTTACATTTAGTGGTATCAGAGCAGGTTTAGTCGATTCTTGGACTAACATAGCAAGTGTGAGAGTTTAGTTATACATGCCACAAATATGTGGTAGTGTGATGTCTCCCGACGCTAATGAGGACCATTTTGTTTAAAATGAAGTATTCTCCAACCGAGCTACATCTGACTATTTAATAGTAATATTGAAGTATTTGAATAAAGTGTAGCTATGATGTGTTAAACTCTGGAAGGTATGAATAAGAATTCGTGATATATGTATATGTGATAATATGTGAGATGAAAGTTTATATAGCGATATATTTATTCATATTTGTTTGGCCTGCATATGCTGTTGCAGGCTTGACTAAATGTGATGACTAAAGTTATTCAAAATTCATAGAATGTATGAGTGAGTGCACTTGTTTGAAATGAGATAATTGGAAATTTTATGTAAGACAGATATAAATAATAAATTGTTTGAAGTGGATAGTATGATTATAATGACATATGTGGATAATGAAAAAAATGTGTCATATAGATATATGTCAGAATCAAGTTAGAGACTGTACGACCTCACCCCGTTACCGATGAGGTGTATATAACAGAAATTTATGAGAATCATGTTGACTAAGTTCCTAAGTGTGGAATCAAAGAGTTCAGTGATAAAATAATTATAGATATGACCAGAGACTGAGAATGGTTGACAAGTGAAGGACAGAGTTAGAGAAATATCAGAGTTGACTGAGTTATCTTGGGATTGAAATTGATGACAGAGTGTTTCTGAAAGTATCGTCTTGAAAAAAATTAGTTAGTAATGCTGGCAATTATGAGAAAGATACTAAACTTCACTCCGGTAAGATTTTCGAGGACGAAAATTTCTAAAAGGGGGGAGAGTTGTAATAGCCCAAAATTGGGTCTAGTTGGAACAGAGGTTTCGGGACTGCAAAATCCGAGATAGAAATAATTATTTTATGATTATTTTGAGGTCTATGATATAATTACATGATTGTGTGAAAATTTCGTGAAGAAATTCTATGCATAAAGTGCTCAATTTGAAGTTAGGGACTAAATTGAATAAGTTGCAAAACTTGCATTCTAGAAGTTTCTAGTATGAAATTGATTTGAAACATTAATTAGGAGGTCTTAAATAGAAATTTGACCAATTTCTAATTGATGGACAAAAATTGGACATGGATGGAATTTTTGAAAGTTTAGTAAGGAAGGACATTTTGGTCATTTGGTAATAAAAAGAAATAAAAAGGGACAATAAAGCCAAAATTGACTCATCTTTTTCTTGGAGGCCGAAATTAGCATGGGGGAAGCCATGGCTAGGGTTTCCAAGCTTTCCAATCTCAATAGTAAGTCCGTTCTAACCCCGTTTTTCAAGTTCTTTACGTTTTTGGAATCCCGGTAATTTGATTAAGCTTATTCTAGCAATAACTTAAGCTAGGGTTCATATTTGGAAAAATACCCATAGGTGAAATGTGTTTATTTTTCTATTTTATGTTAGAATATGAGGTTTTAAATTATGTTAGACAACTTGTGCTACTCGGTTTTGAGTGAAAACGAGTAAAAGGGCTTAATCCGTAAAAATACCTAATAGTCATAAGTATATGTTAGAGTGAGAATTTGATGTTGCCATAGAAGGGAAAAGTTATCAGCATGTCATAAAACATAAGAATGAGGGATGAAGTTTAATTCCCGAGCCTAGGGGCAAAAGTGTAAATATGCAAAAGTTTAGGGACAAAATTTTAATTTTGTAAAAGTTTGAGTTAAGGACTGTTTTGAATAGTACATTAATTAAATAAATAAAATATGATGTTTTAGATCCCGAAAAATGAGATTTGAACCTAGAATGAGAGAAAAATCGAAAATTGGGAAAGTTGGTAAAATAGTCATTTTAGTATCGAGGTAAGTTCATATGTATAATAAGAATTAATTTATGCATGTTTCAATGTACAATTGATATATTTATTATGATTTTTGAGGTGTTGAAAGTATGTAAGTTGGTATGATAATAATACAGCAATAATGCTATAATTTATATTTGAAAGTTAAATTTAGTGAATTAATTGAATTATGTTAAATTAAATGATTATTGTGCCAAGTTTATGAATTGATTTAAAAATATGTCTATGGTACATAAAGTGCATTGAATTATCATACATAAATGTGATTTCTATGATTATGGATATTATGGGAAATTGTAAGTTCATATGATTTTTAATAAGGCAATGTGTAATTTAATGTTATTGCCTTGATATTAAATGAGACATAAGTTTATATGTAAGTAATACATAAATATTACTTGTATTATGATATTTTATAATAATATTGGAAATATGTTTGTGAATAATTACTTGATTGGTGAAATTGTTGGAAAAGAGAGAGAAATCCCGGTTGAACCTTCAGAAAGATTGGATGATACAAATAGTATGTAGCTAGGTCACATGTATGGTGCTGAGTGCACATCATGTGTACAAGGGAGCTACAAGACATTATGATGTAGCTAGGTCGCATGGGTGATACTATGTGTACACCATGTAGAAAAGAGACCTATGGGATATATGTAGCTAGGTTGCATGCGTGGTTCCAGGTGAAGGACACCATGTAGACAAGAGAGCTACGAGATAAATTGGCTAGGTCACATGGGTGGTACTGAGTGTTCACCATGTGTACAAAAGAGTCGAACTATATGATGGGTGGAGCTATGTGCTGAAACCACCAAGTATCGAGGATTGATCCGAAGTGTTCAACGGGAGACTCTCTATGTATTGCTTTGTGAGTTTTGTGATGAATAAGTGCAGGAACTTGGTTAAGTGAATGATGTGTTCATTAAGTGACCAGGAGGTGGTAATGTTATAAACAAGTAAGTTATACATGAGGATGATTTTATGGTGACCTTGTGATCATGGGCCTATACTTGTGATGTATGAAATGTGGTGAAAATGATTTGTGATATGTACGTTAAAATTAGGTTAATACAAAGAAAGTGTGAAAGAGTGAATTAGCAATAAAACTGTTTTGGACAGTAGCAGTGATGTGATTTTGAAAAATCACCAAAAATAGTAGAAATTGAATCAGAGATTTAATGAGATATAAAATTAAAGATTAATGAGTCTGTTTTTAGATAAAAGAAACAGAGCAAGAAAAAATGTTCTATATTTTGAGGTATTTATGTTTTTGTGAGATTGGTTCAGAATGATTACGTGATCCCCTGTTCTGACTTTGGAAAATCAAAAAAATTTGGATAAAAATAATTAGAGGATTAAACTTATATTTTTAAAATCCCTAATGAGTCTATTTTCAAGATAAATCAACAAGAACATTATCCAAATTCTGTACTATGAGATAATTAATTTTTAGTGAAGAGAGGTCAGAACTGCCAAAAAGTGAAATAGGGGAAAATTTAATGAATAAACTGTACTAATTGGCTAAACCAAAAATTATAAAAATTTTATGTGGAAAGATATGTGAGTCTAGTTTCAGGGGAAATTTACAAATCTTAATTTGGAGCTCTGTAGCTCGAATTATAAATAAGTAAGTGACTATGACTCATGTGGACAGTTTGATGTGAGAATTTATTAGTAAATTGTGAAATCGTACTTACAAGGATGCTATATACATTAAGGATGTGGAATGGAGAGGAGGAGGAGGAAAATAAATATATGTGGAATACATGGAAACTATGGTATATGAAATATTGATATAATAAAATAAATGATATGTGTTTATAAGAAAACAGAAATAGAATGATATGTATCATGACATGTATATATATTTATGACTAGTCTCAATGTAATGCTTGTTGGGTATGGAGTTGAATTGAAATGTTTCAGACAAACATGTTATTTTGCGCATCTGAATTGTGGTATTTTATAAAGATATGATCTAGTTTTAAATATGAATGCTCGATGATTAAGTTGAAGATATTTGGTAAGATGGTAATCTTGGTATAAATGTCTAAGTTGTACTATAATAAACAAGGTAAAATGAGTATGAGAGACACATGTATGATGACATACAAATGCTATGTTTGTGGTTTAATTGAGAATATTTAATCATTAAATGAATACCATGTTATATGCTTTTGATTTTGTATAAGTGTGTAAGAGATTAAGGTTGACCAAAGCTTGGAAAATAGCCTAGGTATATTCCACACAGGCAGAAACACGACCATGTGTCTCAGCCGTGTATAGAACACGACTTTGGGACATGGGCATGTGGAGCCTTAAAGCATGAAATTTTCAAAATTTTCGTAAGTTCTTGGTTTAGTCCCGAACCCTTTCTAAAGTATGTTTTGGGCTTCGTAGACTCAAATAAGGGACTATGTGTAAGTGAATGAACGTTTTGAAATATGAATGAAATTTTATGGCCTGTATTTTAGTTTAATGTTTGTATGTTTGTCCGGTAACGCCTCATACCTTATCTCGGCCTCGGGTATGGGTAAGGGGTGTTACAGTAATCCAGGAAGTTCTTCAGTAAATACATCAAGGAACTCACATACAACAGGCACTGATTCTACTTTCTTTTCTAACACTCTCGAATCAATCACATATGCAAAATAAACTTCACAACCCTTTCTCACAATACTTAAAGCTTTCATCAAAGATATTACAGTAGGCAATCCATTCAAATCACTATATTCAATTCTGACTGTTTCATCATTTTTACATTTTAAATCAATAGTTTTCCATTTGGAGTTCACCATAGCATCATGCAAAGTTAACCAATCCATACCCAGAATTATATCAAACTCATCAAAAGGTAACAACATCATATTAGCCGGAAAACAAGTGTCTCAAAATATTAACGGACAATTCTTGCATACTTTATCAACCAGAACACATCTGCCTAGGGGATTCAAAACTCTAATTACAAATTCAGTAGACTCTATAAGTAAAGTCTTACTATTCATTAAGTTCATGCATATATACGAATGTGTTGATCTAGGATCTATCAAAGCAATCACAGAAGTATCATAGAGAGCAAATGTACCTGCATCACATCTGGCGATGAAGCTTCCTCGCGAGCTCTGATAGCATAGGCTCTGGTAGGTGCACGAGCCTCATATCTAACAGTTGTGTCTTTTGTTCCTCTTTGACTACCACTTATATTTCCCGAATTTCTAGGAGGTCTACCACGAGAAGCATTACCACTTTACCTCAGATTCTGAACATTATCTTTTTCAGCTAAATCTGGGCAATCTTTTATAAAATGATTTCTTGAACCACAACTATAACAAGCTCGGTTATTACTTTTTCCCTAGCATTCTCCGAAATGTCGTCTTCCACATTGATCACACTCAGGCTTTTCATTCTTTGTATTATCAACACTGGCAACAAAAGTAGCTGAAGATTTGAAATTTGATTGCGATCTAACACGATCTCTGTACAAATATTTCACACTAGTCTTTGAACAACTGTTATCATCTCTAAACTTCTTTGATTCAGATTGAAATGATTTGCCCGATGATCTCTTTCGTACCTCTTTAGCTTCAAAATCAGATTATCTTTTCTCTTTTCCAATATCTTCAGCTTTACATGCTCGTTCCATTAGTACGGCAAATTCTTTGATTTCCAGAATCCCGACTAACAAATGAATATCCTCGTTCAAACCATCTTCAAATCTTTTTCACATTATTTCTTCTGAAGATACACATTCTTGAGCATACTGACTCAACCTTACAAATTCCCGCTCGTATTCTGTGATAGACATACGGCCTTGTTTAAGCTCGAGAAACTCTTTGCATTTCTGATTAATGAATCTTTGACTGATATATTTCTTCTAGAATTTAGTTTGAAAGAAATCCTAAGTAACCCGTTCACTCGGAATCACAGATGTCAAAGTTTTCCACCAATGATATGTCGTATCTCTCAGAAGGGAAACAACATATTTTATGCATTCTTCAGAATTTAAAGATAATTCGTCAAACACTCTTATTATGTTCTTTAACCAGGATTCGGCTTTTTCAGCATCATCACTCGTTGTAGCTCGAAACTCTTCAACCCCATATTTTCTAATCTTATCGACTGGTGGTCTATTTAACTAAACTGGATTCACTGGTGGCATAACAGGAGCTTGAGGAAGATTAACCGGGGGTGGAGGTTGTTGTAAAGCCAAATTGGTTCTAATATTTTGGGTGAACCAATCATTCATCATTTGATAGAAGGCTTGTTTAGCCTCACCATCACGGCTACTCGTAGCTGGTCGAGAATTAGCTTGCACTGTCCCTTGCGCAGGGGCAGGCACATTGCTTTCAACATCATCTGCTATGGCTCTTTCGGGATCCATTTGCTATATGTAAGCACATTTCAATGTCAGGATTCATCACACTATCGCAGTTCCTAAATATGGCATGGATACCTAGACTCACAAAGGCTATGGCAGTCTTAGAACCGACTAAACCATAACTCTGATACCAATTAAATGTAACACCCCTAATCCGTAATCTTCACCGGAATAGGTTAAGAGGTATTACCGGACTCATAACACAAATCAGAACCATCAAACATCAAATATCCTTCCATTTCAATAAACATAGATCATTTGTATTCAACATGAACTTTAAACGATCATACGAAGTTTAAAACATGTTTTCAGGATCAATTCGATAACATATGAAAGTTTCAGAACTTATAGAAATTTTCAACTTTTAAAAGGTCACACGCTCGTGTGAACAGGCCGTGTGCCTCACACGGTCTTAGGCATGCCCGTGTGTCTAAGCTGTGGCAAAATAGGGCACAGCTACTGACTTGCCCACATGGCTACAAGACACGCCCATGTGCCTTGGCCGTGGTCGAGTCTGACTTGGGCCACACGGCTAGCCACACGCTCGTGTGCTTTGGCCTTGTTTGAGCCTGACTTACAATTGTGGGGTACCTCAGGGGACACACGAGCGTGCAACATAGCCGTGTATCGCACACGGCTGAGACACATGCCCGTGTGGACAAAAATAGGCCATTTGAATAACCAATTTGCCACCCCAAAATGGGTCAACCTACAAGCAAAGGAACAAGCATATTTGCTTAACCATTTCAGCCAATATCTATATCAAATCATACATCATTCATGCTAAAACATTACCAATATTTTTCATTCTCAATTCATCACTCAATTCATACCAAAACTTAAACTAACATCATACCTAACCAAATGATCGATACATCATTCAAACATATGCTATGAACTTACCAAACTTGCCATTTTTACCATCTCTTTTAACCAACCAAAACATACCATATTGAACGTTGGCATCTCATATTATATACCATTATCAAACTATAAGTTCAAACATAAACTAGCCAAATCACATGGCTAAATATATACATCACAAAACATAATCCCACAACTACTAGCCTATACATGCCATACTTCAAAATATACAATTTCAAAATACCAAAATGAGGTTCGATAGTGTGGTGATGATCCTTGATGATCCCTGAGCTTGCAATAGCTTCGATATCTATAAGACAATGCAAACACACACAAAGTAAGCTTTCAAAAGCTTTGTAAGCTCGTACCAAAAATCATCAATACATAAGTACTTACAAATTCTTAAATCATCTATCAAATCTATACCAACACAATCCATATGCTCATACCAAATCAATGAGCTTAACATACATAGTATCATCTACCACATAGGTATCGTACATACCGAAATATTCCCGTACTTATTCACTTTCATTCTCACTTTTTGTTTAAATATTTTAAGACTTTCCATAAATTATTTTTGCTTTGAACATCTGCACACTTAGTGCTGTAACAATTAGACGAAGCTAGAATGATTTCACACATTTAGTGCCATCTCAATTAACCGAAGCTAAATTGGTATCGCACACTTAGTGCCTCATATAGCCGAAGCTAGTTTACATCGCACACTTAGTGCCAAATACTATTGATTTATCATTATATTCATCCAAAACAAAATATATACAATGTATATATAATCAAAACATCAAAATATACTTAACATCATGTTTTAAGTACAAACTTACCTCGTACTCGAAATTGTCGACTCAGACTGTTTACTCTACAATCTTCGACTTCCCTCGGTCTAAATCTGAATTCCTCTTTTCTTGATCTATACGTAGTCAAAATTAACCCTTTTATTCACCAAATCATTCAAAACAATCCATATACACATATTTAGGGCATTTTACAAAGTAGCTCTCACATTTTCACATTTTGACACTTTAGTCCCTAAATCACAAAATCACAAAACACACATAATTTGCTTATACTCATGCTTAGCTGAATTATCCTATCTCTCATACAAGTCCATACATTTCATTTATTTCACATTTTAGTCCCTCAAAATAACATTTTTACAATTTGGCCCAAATTACTCAATTTCATTAAAAATTCAAAGACAAAACCTGTAAACCCAACATCAAGCTTTCATAATTCACCAACTAATATCACAAAGCTCATAGCTTCATCAATGGAACATTTCAAAATTATCATCAAAATCAGAAATTGAGGCATGGGTTTGATAGTATTCGAAGCAACAACTACAAAAACATAGAAATTATAAAACCCGAGCAAAATACATACCGAATTAAGCTTCCAATGTGCCGAATGTTAAAACACAAAACCTAGCTTTTCTTTATTCAATTTTGGCATGAAAAAGATGAATATGCCTTCATTTTATCCTTCGTTTTATTTAACTAATAATTATTAAGCAAATACCCATTTTACCATTTATTTATACATATAAAAATCTTTTGAGATAAGGCCATATATGTCCATTAACTATGTAAAGGGCATAATAACCACATAAGGACCTCTAAATTATAAAGCCAAGTCAAATAAACACTTTTAATATCTAGCACACAACTTTTACATTTTACGCGATTAGATCCTTTTTGCAAATTAAGCACACAAACAGTTAAATTTTCACACGAGACTTTCACACATGTCAATTCACTTATAATAGGCACGAAAAATAATATAAAAATATTTTTCTAACTCGGATTTGTGGTCCCTTAACCACTATTCCTACTAGGGTCAAAATCGAACTGTTACACAAACGATAAAATTAGTTCATGAAATTTTCACACATATCAAATAACATGCTGTAAATACCAAAAATAATATTAAAATAATTTTCCAACATCAAATTTGTGGTTCCAAAACCACTGTTCTGATTGAGCTGAATCCGGGCTATTACAACTCTCCCCCTTTAGGGATTTTCGTTCCCAAAAATCTTACCAGTGAATAGGTTTGGGTATTGTTTTCTAATAGCATCCTCGGGTTCCTATGTAACTTCTTCAACCCCGTGTCGATGCTATAGTACTTTCACTAATGCAATTTTCTATTTCTAAACTCTTTGATCTCACGAGCTAAAATTTGAATCAGTTCTTCAGCATATGACATATCAGACTAAATTTCAACCTCGATCGGGGAAATGACATGTGAAAGGTCAGATTAGTATCATCGAAGCATCAATACATGAAACATATTATGTATTTTCTCTAACTCAGACGGTAAAGATAGCCGATATGCCACTGGCCCAACTCGCTCAGTAATCTCATACAGTCTGATGAATCTTGGACTCAATTTCCCTTTCCGACCAAACCGTAATATCTTTTTCCACGGCAACACTTTTAAAAACAATTTATCCCCGATCTAAAACAAAATTTTCAAGTTTGCGTATGATTTATGTCAATCCGAAGCTGCTTTCAAACTATCGCGAATTACTTTTACTTTTTCTTCAGTCTATTTGGTCAGATCAACCCCGTGCATCTTATTATCGCTAAGCTCAGTCCAATACAACAATGTTCTACATTTACGACCATATAAAGCTTCGTACGATGCCATTTTTATACTTGATTGTAAGCTATTATTGTAATCGAATTCAATCAGCGTTAGATATTTCTTTCAGCTACCTTCAAACTCAAGAATACAACAACGCAACATATCCTTAAGTTTCTGAATAACTCGTTCAGATTGACCATCCATTTGCGAGTGAAACGCGGTGCTGAAATGCATCTTTATACCTATAGCTTATTGCAATTTCTTCCAAAATCATGAAGTGAATCTCGGATCTCTTTCTGAAATAATAGATAGTGGTACTCCATGCAATCGAGTAATTTTTAAGGTATACAACTCAGCCAATTTATCAAGCGAGAAATCTATATATACCAGAATAAAATGAGCTGATTTCATCAATATGTCAATAACAACCCAAATCGCATCTTTCTTTCTCAGAGATAAGGGTAAACCCGATACAAAATCTATTGTTACTCTATCCCACTTCCACTCAGGAATCATAATAGGCTATAATAAACCTAACGGAACTTGATGCTCAGCTTTAACTTGCTAACAAATCAAACATTTTGAAGCAAATTCTGAGATATCTCATTTCATGTCGTGCCACCAATAATGTTGTTTCAAATCGTTATACATTTTCGTGCTTCCTGGATGTATTAAAAAACAACTACTGTGTGCTTTGTTTAGAATCTTCCGAATAAGCTCAAAATTTCTTGGTACACATATTCTATTGTGAAACATCAAACATTCATCAGGACCTATTTGAAACACTGAATCAAAAATTGACTCACACTGAGCTCATTTTGCTTGCAATTCATTATCAAATTTTTGAGCCTCACAAATCTACTGTAGAAATAACAGTCTCGCTTTCAACTCGGCTACTATCGAACCGTCATCAGACAAAGCTAACTGTGTATTCAAAGCACGTAAAGCAAATAAGGACTTTCGACTTAAAGTATTAGAAACTACGTTTGTTTTCCCTGGATGATAGTCAATCACTAATTCATAGTCTTTTAACAATTCTAACATCTCTACTGTCTCAAATTCAAATCTTTTTGAGTCATCAGATATTTCAAGCTTTTGTGGTCGGTATAAATATGGCATTTCTCACCAAACAAGTAAGGACGCCAAATTTTCAATGCGAACACTATCGCGGCTAACTCTAGATCATGAGTTGGATAATTCTTTTCATGTGGCTTCAATTGTCTTGAGGTATAAGCTACAACTTTGCCTTCCTGTATCAAAACACAACCCAGACCATTTAATGATGCATCACTGAAAACTACGAATTCTTTGCCCGACTCAGGTTGAACTAACACTGGTGCATTTGTCAATAATGCTTTCAACTGCTCGAAGCTTTACGGCACTTTTCTGACCGCTCAAATTTAACATCTTTTTGAAGCAATCGTGTCATCGGAGTCACAATTATCAATAAGCCTTTCACAAATCGTCTATAATAGCTAGTTAGTCCTAGAAAACTATGGACTTCGGATACATTTCTCGGAGGCTTCCATTCTATAATCGCAAAAATTTTTCTTGGATCAACTCAGATACCCGTGACTGAAACCATATGTCCTAGAAAACCAACCTCTTGTAGCCAAAACTCACATTTGCTAAACTTTGCAAACAACAATTTATCTCTCAAAGTTTGTAGCACGATTCCCAAATGGTCAGCATGCTCAGATTCATCTCGAGAGTAAATTAAAATGTCATCAGTAAACACAACTATGAATCAGTCTAAGAACAGCTTGAAAATTCGGTTCATCAAGTCTATAAAAATAGCAGGTGCATTTGTTAGTCCGAAAGGCATAACAAGAAATTCGTAGTGTCTGTACCTTGTTCTAAATGCAGTTTTTAGCACATCTGAGTTGTAACAACCCTAACTCGTATCCGTCACTGGATTAGAGTTAAAGGCGTTACCAGGCAAATCGAAATATTTTACAAACAATTCATATACATCATTCTCAAATCATAATCAAACATCAACAATACATGCCTTACTTAGGTCAACAAGACCTTAAACATACTTTAGAAATGAGTCAGGACTAAACCGAACACATACAAATTTTTCCAAAACTTAAACATTTTTCTAAGTAATAAAGGTCACTTGCCCGTGTGAATAGGCTGTGTGCCTTGCACGGCATTAGACACACTCATGTGTCAAGGCCGTGGCAAAATAGGGCATACATACTAACTTCACCACACGGCCACAAGACACACCCGTATGCCTTGGTTGTGGTCAAAACTTACTTGGGTCACACGGCCTACCACACGACCGTGTGTCTAGCCTGTGTACCTTTCAAAATAGCTACACTCGTCCATGTACCAAGGCTGTGTGCTTCACACGGCCACCAACATGCCTGTGTATCTACACCGTGCTCAAGACAGACTTGAATAACTAAATTACAACAGACACATGGTCGAGACACATGCCCGTTTGCTCAACTGTGTGGGGTGAAATTAGGCTTGGTTTAAGCCACATTTCCCACCTTTCTCAAGCACTCAAAACCCACAACATTTTAGCATTATTTACATACATTCATAGGCAACCAATTCAGCCATTTGCATATATTTCATGCCATTCAAATACCATCCAATTCACTACTCAATTTCACAACCAAAACATGCCAAATCAATGTACTAAAATCATCACAATTTACATAAGTTTCCAATACATAAACTCATCATTTTATCACATACTTCATACCACAAATGTAACACCCCAAACCTGGCCTAGACGTCATGGCCGAATCTGGCGTGTCATGTAGAAGTGTCTTTCAAAAATTGGACTTGTTGGTAGAAATTCATTTCTGAGTTGAAATCTCTTTGTTTAAAACTCAAATCATCTTAACCATTTATTAACCATTTTAAACGTCTTTACTTTAAAAACATTGTTTGTTGTAGAAGCAATATCCAAAAATGTTGCAAAAACACGGTGTTTTGAAAACAGTTAATCGTTTCGAAAACTAGCATTCTATCACTATCAATTAAGTATCAAATAAATAAAGCCAAAATAAAATAACTTAAGTTTAAGAGGCTTTATTACAGAATCAAGACCCAAAGTGAAATTTTAAATATAAATAAAGTTAAGCATTAAAAGCTGCGGTTGTGTGGCCACCTCTGAGTCCCTTACGGTTCTGAATTGTCTAAGGCTGGGGATTACCTATACAGTTAAAAATGAGGTGAGTTTACAAAAACTCAGTGTGCAATCCCCTAAAATAAAAACAGTCAGTAAGATAACAGAATGCAGAAGTAGTCTAGACGAGAGCCCTTTTTAGTAACAGATGGGCCTTATCCCAATACAGCAACAGAATCAAAAACATAATACATGTAGGCCTAAGCCCATTACAGTGACAGTATCAGTAACAGAAATGCAACAGTACAATAATGCAATCCATCCCAATCCAACCAACACACCACCCGTACCAACCAACACACCATGTGGGAATAAAATCGACCCACCCAGCCAGCACACCAATATCGCAGCATAGCTACTAGAAATAATAACGCAGCAAAACTGCTAGATATATACACGGCTTACAACCATCAATAGTGGTAATTTGATCGGCACAAAGCCATCAGTAGCTGTAATATGATCGGCACACAACCATGGGTAAATATGGTCAACACATAGTCATCAATAAATATGATAGGCACATAACCACAGGTAAATATGATTAGCCCAAAGGCATAAACAAGATGGCACAAAGCCATAATCAAATTAAGCGGCATTAAGCCGTCCATTAGTCCACAGTCGTCTCGTGCGACCCGTGCGACCTTAACAGATCAATATTAGATCCACAGTCATCTTGTGTGGCCCGTGCGACCCTACCAGAACAGTACTTCCTCCATATCAATATCCCAATCGCATGCAATATGTCTTGTATGTCATGCTCAATCATCACATGTGGCCATGCTCAGTAACAATCATTTAAACATATATTGAAAGCATATCAGTTTTACAACCATAGTCAAGTCAGTTAAAACACAGTCATACAATCACAGTCAAATCAGTCAAATTTATAATCTAAGCTGATCATTAACCCATAAGGGCAAAACAATCATTTTGCCCTATAGGGGTATTTCCGTAGTTTTACACTACAAGGGTATCTTTATAATTTTACACTATAAGGGTATTTTGGTAATTTTACACTACAAGGGTATTTCGGTAATTTTACACTACAAGGGTATTTTAGTAATTTTCCAAATCGAGGGTATTTCGGTAATTTTACAAATCGAGGGTATTTCAGTAATTTTACAAATCGGGGGTATTTTGATAATTTTACAAATTAGGGTATTTCAGTAATTTAATTAATTTTAGGGTCTCGGTACAAATAATGACCCTTCAGAAGGTCTACAGTCGTCTCTAACAACTCAGATAACCCATATGGCCAAATCAGTGTAAATGGGCACAAGGCCCATTACTTGGCCCAAGTGGGCCTACACGCTCTTGTGGCCCATTTAGCCCACACTCCATTATATGTCACTTACCGTAAATTTTATCTGTGTAGGGCCCACACGGCCCAACGAGGCCCATATGCCCAAGCCCATAAGAATGCTCGTGGCGGCCTCTACAGTCTACGCCTATGATTTGTGGGCTCGATTTACCACACGAGCATTCTACAGTCTACGCCTATGATTCGTGGCGGCCTCTACAGTCTACGCCGAAGTTTTAGCTTTTTGGCTTTCGGCTTTTCAGCTTTTGCCAATTCACAGTAACATAGTGGTGTGAATAAACACCTCTATCCAACGTTTTGACAGTAGCAAAATTGGGTGTACGGTTACACACCTGATCACGTAGAGTACTAAGAATTCCCGGTTGCTGGAACCTATTCAAACATAATAATGGTTAATCACTTATCAACAAAGTTAAAAGAATATTAACCAAACCCCTAGCTGAAGAATCGACTACCACTTACCTTGACTCAAATGGTCAACTGTGATTTGCCTACTTAATCCAAAGTTTGGTGCAGTCTCCCTTCCGTAACCTGGCAGAAAATCTCGAATCACCAATACCCTACGCGCTTAAACTTGGATTAACAGAAAATCTCCCAATTGGCACGACTGTCATCACTTTATTACTAGAACCCCCTTTCCTCATCGCGAGTTCGATTAACAGAGATTACTTGCCAAATCGAGAACAGAAATAGAGAGAGTACAGGATGTAGAAGCAGAGATTTCGTTAAAGCAAGGCTAAACTGAAAGGGGTTAGAGAGGGGAAAAAGAAGAAGGAGTATTCAGCCGATGATTGAAAAGGAAATATCAGAGGAGGAGGAGAGCAGAGATTCGATAATTAAGAGAAAATATTGAGAGGAAGAAACCAAATTCGGCTTAAAGAAAGAAATAAGAATGCCCAAAATGAGAGTGCCTATTCGGCCAAAGCAAGAAAAGAAGTCAATATTCGATCCCAAAAATTGAGCAAGAAACACAAGAGAAAAGGCAACAGAGAATTCAGCACACAAGGAGTAGAAACCAAAATTAGATGTCAAACACCACCAAAAACCCGAAATTAAGTAAAGAAAAACTGAAATGTGACCACAATTTCCCCTAGCCAAAATTCTCCCTTTCCACCATCCTAATTCGACACAAACACTCCTCCCATGCAACTCTCCTATTTTAAATTCCTTGATTTTCTCCCCAAATCACTCAACATCCAATTGAACTTTCCCTGAAACACTCATAACCAATTCAACCTCAGAGTCTCATTCCAACTCCACCTCTTTCCAAGCTCAACCAGCAAAATAAATAATTCCTTTACCTATGCCATGAATTGAACCTTAGACCTCATACACACCACAAACGCCATCTTGCCACTAGACCACAAGCTCCTTTTATGATATATTTTAACCACAAAAATTTAAAATCCTACTTCCAAGCACCAAAGGTTTTAAAAAACAAAAATTTAGCTAAAGCGCAGGTTTGAACCCAGGACTTCTCCAACACTCCCAAATATGCCCAAATACTTAGCCACTAAAGCCAACATGAAACTTGTGATATTTCTCGCACACATAAACTTTTTTGTGTTCCCACGCTCAATGCCCAATCCTTCTAGGCCCAAATTTGGGGCATTACAACAAAACTTACAAATTCAACATTCCATATTCAAACCATCACATGAACATTATATACATCATATGATTTACCTATCAAACACATCATTTAGGCCAACTTAAAAGTCCATATGTACCAACATTTACAAGCCAAATCTCATGGCTAGATATTCACATCACAAAACATACTAATTACTTCTAGCCTACACATGTCATATACCATATATACAACTCTCAAAATGGTAGCAAAATAGATATCCGATAGTGTGGATCCGAGCTAACTTTATAACACTGTAAAACAGAGAACATTTCATGCAGTAAGCTTTAAAGTTTAGTAAGTTCATGATATAACACATTTAACTAATCAATTAAAATAAAATTCTATCAATTAGCTAACACTTAATGCAACTCATCTCATCATTCATTTACATAACCTTTCATCTACTTCATACTCAATATCATCAAACACATAGGTGCCGTACATACCTGTGTCATCACGTTCTTATCTATCACATTCATCATTTCGGTGCTCGATGCACTACTTCATTCGATCATACTTGAACATTCGATGAACTCGCACACTTAGTGCCAATTAATTAGCCGAAGCTATACTAATATCGCACACTTACTACCATTTTATTAAACCGAACTTATATCGGTATCACACACATAGTGCCATTTAGTCAGCCATTGCTGTTATATTCTCGCACACTCAGTGCCATTTTTAATAGTTGTATCTATTTCATTTCTCGCACACTTAGTGCTTCAAATTAGATTCACATTTCACATACTCCAACTTCTCAATCTCATTTCTATTTATTTCATCACATACAAACATTATACAAACAATATGTATTATACACGAACTTACCTCAGACGTAAAAACGACGATATTAGTCGATCAATCGAGCACTTTGTTTTTTGCCTCGATTTAGGTCTGAATTTCTCCTTTCTTGATCTATATGTATTCAAAATTAACTCATTTAATCACCAACACATTCAATTTAATACACAACACATCTTTGGGCATTTTTGCACTTTAGCCACTAAAATTACACATTTTTACATTTTAGTCCTTATTACACAAAACACCAAATATATAAAATTCATCAAAACCATGCCTTAGCTGAATTTTCCTATGGTTTCTACCAGCCCATATTTATCATTTATTTCACATTTTAGTCCCTTAATTTCTCATTTTCATAATTTAGTCCAAAATACTCAAATTCATCAAAAATTCCAATACAAAACATAGTAATCTAACACATATCTTCTATTTACTATCATCAAACTTCATAAAAATCACATTATCAACAATGGCTCAACTCAAAATCATCAACAATTTCCAAAATTTATACATGGGCATGATAGTACACAGAGCAACAACCACAAAAACATAGAAATTATCAAAAATTGAGTCAAAACCATACCTTAATTAAGCTTAGAAGTAGCCAAATATCAAAACACAAGAACCCTAGCCTTTTTTTCTTTGATTTCGGCAAAATGAGATGAAAAATAATATGACTTGTGGCTTTTGTTTTGTTAATATAACCTTAATAATCAATTTCCAATTTTAACCTTACTAAACCATTTAAAAATCAACTTAATGGATGGTCATTAATGTCCATTAACCATATCAATGGTCTAACAACATAATAAGGACCTCATATTATAAAAGCCATATCAAATAAACACTTTAACATATAGAAGGCCACTTTTGCATTATCTACGATTAAGTCTTTTTATCAAATTAAGCACACAAACAATTAAATTTTCATACAAAACTTTCATATATGTTTAACCACATACTGTAAACATAGAGAAAAAAATGAAATAAAAATATTAAAATAATTTTCTGGCTCGGATTTATGGTTCCAAAATCACTATTTTGACTAGGGTTTAAACCGGGTTGTTACATGAGTCTTTGACACGCAACTAGTAATAACTCGATCTCAAGTCAATTTTTGAAAACACCGTTACCCCTTTTAACTGATCAGACAAATCATCTATTCATGGTAAAGGGTATTTATTCTTAATCGTCACTTTGTTAAGCTGTCGATAGTCTATATACATTCTCATCGTGCCATCTTTCTTTTTCTCAAATAACACCGGTGTACCCCAAGGAGAGAAAGCCAGTCTAGCAAAACCTCTATCTGTCAACCCTCGTAATTGGGCTTTCAATTCTTTTAACTCTATCGAAGCCATTTTGTATGGAGCTATCAATATCGGTGTTGTTCCTGGTACTAATTTAATACCAAACTCAACCTCTCTGATAGGTGGTAAACCCGGTAACTCTTCTGGAAATAAATCTGGATACTCACATACAACTGGTACTAATTCAATCTTTGTTTCAATCACTTTCGTATCAAGTACATAAGCAAGGTAAGCTTCACACCCCTTTCTCACAAACTTCTGAGCTAACATAGACGAGATCACAACTGGCAAACTATTCAGATCATCAGATTCAATTTTAATAGTCTCATTATTCTAACATTTCAGTTCAATTGTCTTTCATCTACAATTCACTATAGCATCATGCATCGATAGCCAATCCATACCCAAAATTACATCAAATTCATTGAATGCCAACTACATCAGATTAGCCAGAAAACATAAATCTCGATTCATTAACAGGCAATTCTTGCAAACTTTGTCAACCAAAACACGTTTTCCTAAGGGGTTCGATACTCTAATCACAATTCAGTAGACTCTACAGGAAAAATCTTACTAGATACTAAATTCATGCATATATAAGAATGAGTTGATCCTGGATCTATTAATGCAATCATATTAGTATCATAGACAGTGAAAGTACCAGTGATAACATCTGGAGATGACACTTCTTCGTGAGCTCAAATAGTATATGATCTAGAAGGTGCTTTGGCCTCAGACCTCACAGCTAAATCTTTTGCCGCCCCTCTACTACCACTTACGTTTCCGGCAACTCTAGGTGGTCTACCTCTATTCAACTTGTTACTTGGTCTCACATTCTGAACTTTATCTTTCTCATCTATCTCAAGGCAATCTCGAATAAAGTGATCTAGCAAACCATATTTGTAACAATCTTTATTATTTTTATTCCAGCATTCTCCATAATGTCGTCTCCCACATTGCTAACACTCGAGCTTGTTGTCTCTCCCACTGCCAACACTCGCTACTAAAGTAACTTGAGCTTTAGAACCTGAGTATTCTTCTCTATGATCTCTGTTTGAATATTCGTTTGAAGCATTTTGGCAAGCATACAACTCTTTGAATTTCTTTGAGGAAGATTGATACGGCTTACTCATCGATCTTTTTCTCAAGCCTCTAACCTCTAGATCTACTTTTCTCTTTTCTTTGCTAAGATCCTCGACTTTAGAAGCCCTTTCAACCAGAACGACAAATTTTTTCAACTCTAGAATTCTAACTAGAAGTTTTATATCTTCGTTTAGCCCATCAACAAACCGCATGCACATTATTTCTTCAGTAGACACATACTCTCAAGCATACTTGCTTAACCGTATGAATTCTCTTTCATACTCAGTGACAGTCACTCGGCCTTGTTTTAACTCTAGAAACTCTTTATGCTTTTGATCAAGGAATTGTTGACTTATATATTTCTTTCGAAACTCTGTCTGAAATAATTCCCAGGTAACCCATTCTTTTAGAACCACAGATATCAACGTTTTTCACCATTGATACACGGTGTCTCTCAGCAAAGATACAACACATTTAATACATTCATCAGGAGTACAAGACAAATCATCGAATACTCGAATCATATTTTTGAGCTAGAACTCAGTTTTCTCAGCATCATCATCAATAGTAGCCCGAAACTCTTCAGCCCCATGTTTACGAATCTTATCTACTAGCGGCTTGTTCAACTGTATCGGGTCTATAACTTGAGAAACAACATGGATTTTTTGAGGAATAAGTGGTGGTGGAGGTTGTTGAGCAGCTGGATTTGTTCGAACAAACTCTGTGAACCACTCGTTCATCATTTGGAAAAAGGCTTGTTTAGCCTCTCCCTCGTGGCTACTCGTTACAGGCCTAGAATCTGATGGCGCAGCCCATTGAGTAGAAGCAAGCGCATTACTCTATACATCATCGACTACAGCTCGTTCGGGATCCATTACTATACGAAAACACAATTTAAGCTGTCAAAAATCATCACACTATCGTAGAGTATACATGGCATGTATAGCTAGACTTTCACACACGCTATGTTTGTCCTAGATCAACTAAACTGTAGCTCTGATACCAATAAAATGTAACACCCCTAACCTGTATCCATCACCGGAGTAGGGTTACAAGGTATTACCGATCAATCACAACATATAATATACATTTATCAAACGTAAAACATTCATTCTCATAAATCATTCAACACAATCACATTGTCCCTTATAAGGGCCTATGAAGCCTTAAACATGCTTTAGAAGTGGTTCGGGACTAAACAGATATCATATGAAAATTTTGGAAACTTAGAAAAATTTCAACCATACAGGGGTCACACGCAGTATGAATAGGCCGTGTGCCTCACACGGCTCCAGACACGCCCGTGTCTTATGTCGTACGGAAACAAGGCATACATACTAACTTATATCACACGGACGAGGACACGCTCATGTGCCAGACCGTGTGAAAACTGGAGGGTATACTGACTTATGCAACACGGCCAAGTCACACGCCCGTATGCTAGGTCGTGTGCCAATTAGGGGGTATACTGACTTGTACCACATGGCCAGTCAGATGCCCGTGTGTGTGTCCATGTGGAGCATACTGACTTCAATTCAATTTCAACACCATAGGACACAGGACCGTGTAACATGATCGTGTGTCACACACGGCTGAGACACACGCTTGTGTTTCTGCCCTTGTAAACAAAATAGGCCAATTTTCCACCCTTATTCATGCTCACCTAAACAATCAAAATGGTACCATTTCATCATACAATTAGGCAGCCAAAAACATCAACCAAATGTACAATTCATACAATATCCATTTAAACCAATTTCAACACTCAATTCAATGTATTTACCTAATCAAATACTTATCAACTTAACTTCTAAAATAATACTTCATCAAAGCATTTCTTAGGCATTTAAACTCCACAATTCAATTAACCATACTCATACCTAACATGCCAAAAAAAAGTCATTTCTATTAGCCAAACATACATCAATATTAACATCATTTACAAGCCAACTCTCATGGCTATAATCATAACCAAAATACCACATCTAGCCTGTACATGCCATATACCATAAATACACAACTTAAAAGTACCAAATAGATGTCCGATAGTGTGATGATATTCCCGACAACTTTTGGATTCGAGGTAGCCTTGATTCACTATAAAACATAGAAACATAACATGAAGTAAGCTTCATAGCTTAGTAAGCTCATATGTAAATAACTTTATTCATCAAATAAACGTAAATCAACCAATTTCATATTAACTACAAACCTTTCTCATGTCTTAAAACATGATTAAATACCATCCCGTTGAACTTTCCCTATTTAATACTCAAATAGGTTTTGTACATACCTGTATCGCTTCGTACTAACCTCTTTCTCAACTAAATCATTCGTTTACCCGTTGAACCATTTTGAATAGAAATTGGATACTCAATAGTCTTATACGATAAGTACCTATACCATGGCCCGTAGCCAAATCAAGGTAACTTATTCGAAGAATAATTATCATGGCCCGAAGCCAAATCATCTGATATGCATGGCTAGAAGCCAAATCATCCGATATGCATGGCTCGAAGCCAACTCAACTTATCATCTAATAACATGACACTAGTATCCAAATCTATTCCTAAAGTTCAACCGAGATTTCACACTTTCCGTTTCTATCATCGAATGCATTTATAGAGTCATTTTCACAATTCAAAGATTATCCATAATCTCATAATCACAGTTTATGCAAAATTAAAGCTTTTAACATTCTTTTATAATGAAATTACTGCATACGAACTTACCTCGAGTATGAAAACGGAGAAATGAGTTAATTACTCGATGATCTTGCCTTTCCCCTTTCTAATTTCGAATTCCTCCTTTCTTGATCTAAATATATTTAAAATTAACTACTTTAATCAACCATTCATTCAATTTAGTCCAAGACATACATTTAGGCCTATTTGCACATGAGCCCCTAAACTTTCACATTTAATCAATTTAGTCCCTAATTCACAAATACACAAAATTCACATAATTTCCATAAACCCAAGCTTGGCCAAATTATTCATAGGTCCCTAACATCCCAAAACTTTCATTTGTTTCACATTTTAACCACTCAATTTGCACATTTCACAATATAATCCCTATTATGCATTTTCATCAAAAATCACTTTACAAAAGATAAAAATCTATCATCAAAAATTCATATTTCACCTTCAAACATCAAAGAACTCATAAAATAATCAATAGAAACTCTTAAAATCTTTAACAGTTTCAAAATTAAAGGTATGGGCTAGCTAGATTGAACTATAACATTACAAAAACATACAAACCATCAAAAATCGAGCTAAAATGGACTTACACTTTGATCTTGATGTGGCCAAATATTTCAAGCCCTAAAATGGCTTCCTTCTCCTTCAAATTCAGCAATGGCAAAAAGATGAAACAAATTTTTTGTTTTGTTTTGTTTTATTAAATTAACTTATAATTATCAATTTACTTATTTACCTTTAATGAATAAACATAGAAATTTATAATACATGTCCATTAATGTCCATTAATACTACCAATGGTCTAATATCATTATAAGGACTTTTTATTTAAAAAATCATAGCAATTAAACACATTTAACAAGTAGAATGTAACTTTTGCATTTTACACGATTTAGTCCTTTTTCACAAATTGACTATTCAAACGATAAAATTAGCTCACGAAATTATCACACATATCAAATAACATGTTGCGAATACCAAAAATAATATTAAAATAATTTTCCAACATTAGATTTGTGGTTCTAAAACCACTATTCAAATTTAGCTAAAATTGGGTTGTTACATAATGAGCTACATAACCATTCGGTTTTCCAGGTAGCATAAATTCATGTGCACACCATTTAAATCGTTCAACTCCATGCACATTCAGCTAATCTTTAAGGTCCAACAAATTGGCTGATTGGGAATGCAAATGTCATAATGTGAACAAGGCTGCTGGCGTTACCTACATCTAGAAACTCTCAAGGGATGTCTTAGACAAATTAATGGTCATTAAGCACATTCAATCTGATTGCTAATATGCCTATTCAGCTGATTTCTTGTACAGCCTATAAATATTAGGCTTGAAACACTTTGTAGGAACTTTTGATGAACTTTTATCTTATTGTGAATGTTCTCTTATCTTATTGTGAATGTTCTCTCTCTGTGTTCATATTTGACTCAAAATGACTTATCAAGATTCCTTGTAATGTCAATCTAACTTTTTCTATCTTGCTAGATAGAAGATCACGATTTTCTTTTGTTATCCTTTTCATAATCATCCTAAGTGCTAATATAAGAATTGGGTCAATATTGTCCTTTAATATTGGTTCATTCTTAAGCCCGTAAACTAAATTAAAACTTCTCCATTTCCAACCAACAAAACACCCTTCTTACATAGCCTTCCATTCCCATTTTCAACCTATACCTAGCCCATCATTTTGATACTTTTTAATTTTGATTGGGAACTCTTGCGACTCATAATAAAAAAATGAATACGAGCTCGCATCACCTAAATTCTCAGTGGAAAAACTTTACATATTTTTTAACATTGACACACTGACCTAACGGTTTGAGAGTCTAACATAATAAACAGTCAATTCTGTTGGCATATTTATTTCAATTACTGGTGCAATACATATATATGAATGCGTTCCTCCAGGATCTACCAAAGCATGTACATTAACATTGAAAAGATAAAATGTACCGGTAATCATATTAGAAGTTGTAGCCTAGTCTTTGGCTCATATAGCATAAGCTTTGGCTGGTACATGTGCTTCGAATCTCACAGTTGTATGCCTACATCACCATGACTAGCTTCAGCATTATTTCCAGATCCCAATCTCCTACACCTCTGTGGAGTTGTCACTGATTTTGTAACCTATTCTAAACTAGTCTCAACTTTATTTGAGAAATTTCTCAAGAAATGATCAAAAGAACCACACCTGAAACAAGATCCTTTCTTCAATCAACACTTCCTAAAGTGGTTTATTCTACAATGCTTGCAAATAGATTTGTTCATATTCTTGGCACTGCCAGCACTAGCTACTAATGTAGCCTATGATCTTGAAAATTTTTGTTTGGACATGTCTTTTCTCAGATTCCCTACAGAAGCAAAAAATTAACTTCTGAATTCTCTGCTCAACTTAGATAGGGGAGTCGGGAATGATCTAGTCAAGTTACGTTTCCTAGTATCCCTACTTTTTTATTTGGCCCACTTCTTTCATTTCTCATTTCCTCTATTTTTTAAGCTATTATTGATAGCACAAAAAATTCTTTTAGTTCTAAAGCCCTAACAGGGATTTGAATGTCTTTACTTAAACCCCACTTGAATCGGGAGCACGTCTCAACCTTAGTGGATACTAGTTCTCAGGCATACTTGCTGAGTTGGACAAACACATTCGTATTCAGCGACAATCATATCATCTTGAGGTATAAACGACTAACATATTTCTTTCTAAACTCATTCTCGAGAAATTCTAGTTCACCTGACCTCTCAGAACAACGAATATTAACCACGTGCTTGCGTGCATAGAAAATAAACAATTTTATAAAATAATTTTAAAAGTGTGGTTTTAATTGCAAGCATACAATGTCAGTTCTAATATTTGTAGTGTTAATGGAACACTGGAGCATTCCAATGATTGAGCCTAAGGGATTCTAGTAAATGTATTTATCAAGTTAATTACAAGTTAAACAATTACTAATCTAATCGAGTCAAAAATTATTAGTGCAAATTCTCAAATAAATTATTTATAAAATAAGTTTAAATTACCAATTAAACTAAATAATATAATTTTTTCCCTATTTCTTTAGACAATGTAAATGATAAACCGATAGACGATTGAATTGTTAATTGCTAGCTAAGCTAATAAATCTGTATCGATTATAGTATTTGTCACTCTTAGTTAGGAATCTTCTCTCGTTCTCATCCTCGTCTAAAAGGTACCACCTAAGCTCTCATCTCGGTCTCAGTATTCGATACAAACATATCGAACTATCTAAGGATAAACTCTCTACTCGATCTTACCTAGAGGCGTCAATTCTAGTGTATTAAGCATTTTGATATAATCGAACAACAAATTAATCAAGCATAAACATTAACTTAAACTAGAAAATAACCAATCAACCAACCATCAAAAAATTTAGCACATGATAAAGCTTAACACCCAAATAGACATTTCATCAAACAATTAATATGCACAATATAAATGTAACAGCCCGTTTTTCAATGGTGTCAAAAATAGTGGTTTCGGGGCCACCAAATCCAACAAGTAAGTTTGTAAATATTATTATTTAATATTTACGTGTCAAATATGATTTTCAAAAGGTTTTTGATTTAATAAATTATGTTATAGAAGCGATTTATTAAGTTCAAGTGGTAAGACCTTAAGGTCAACTGGTTTTAGAAAATGAGGTATCGGGACCTCGTTTCTATAAACTGAGTCATAAATATTTTTTTAAATACTTACAGAGTGTCATTAAGGAGGTATTAAAGTTTCGTTCAAAAATTTTAACGTTTTGATAGTTAATTAATTAACAAGGACTAGATCGTAAAAATTGTAAAATTAGATCATTATTTGATTTGAGTAACTAAATGGCTTAATGAATGAAATTATATGGACTAATATAGTAAATATAATATATTATATATGAATGGGGTAGTTGGATACTTAATTTCTTTTAATTATAATGTTTTATATGTTATTTATTCGATAAATAAAATAAAAGGTTAATAAAATAAAGAAAACAAAATGTTTCCTTCCCCATTTGTTTTTCACCACTGAAGGTTGCCATGGAAAAAGAATGGAAAAAGCTTCAAGCTTCAGCTTTCATTTTAAAGATGCATGTAAGTTCTTTTTAGCCCCGTTTCTAATAATTTTTATGTTTTTGATATCGTTGCAACTAGGTCCAACTAGCCTGTACCTTCGATTTTGAAACTGTTAAAGACTCTAAATTTTATCATTGATGAACCTTGTGATTTTAGATGTTAATTGATGAATTTGAAATATTAGTTGTTATTCAAAAGTATTTTATTAAGTGATTTTTGATGAATTTATTGATTAGGGACTAAATTATTAAAATAATAAAAGTACAAGGATTTGATGTGAAATTATTACAAATATGGGCTGATATGGGTGCCATGAATATTCGCCTATTATAATTTGGCATTAAAAATGGTTAATTTGCATGTTTTGTGCTCAATGGCTAAATTAAATAAAAGTAAAACTTTAAGGGCAATTTTGTAAAAATTTAAAAATGACTAAATTGCCTAAAATATATTTTTTTACTGTCTAAATTGATATATTGAATGAAATTATTAATTTAGATCAAGATCGGGTAGAAAATCGAAGAGAATGGAAATTTACCAAAATGCCTTTGTACTTTGACATTTCTGCAATTTAGCTAGGTAAGTTTGTATGAACTGAATTCTGTATAATGCTTGTAACACCCCTAACCAATATCCATCATCAAAACAGGGTTACGGAGCATTTCCGGAGTTTAAAGATCAAACAGACATAATTTCAAACATTTCATATCATAAAATATTCATGTAAGAAACTAATCGAAATCTTACATGCTGTCTCTTATACGAGCCCTCGAGGCTCAATTTACACATTAGAAACAAATTGGGACAAAATAGAAAACTTAGAAAATATTTCGGAAACATTTAAAGTTTTCAAAGCTGCAAGGGTCATACGGCCGTGTGGCCAAGCCGTATGATTCACACGGCCAAGAGATGCGCTTGTGTCTTGGGCCGTATGGACATTTGAAATAGGGAAACACGACCGTGTTCCAGCCCGTGTCCGTGCCATGTAACTCATTGACTTGGGTCACACGACCAAGCTACATGCCCGTGTGCTAAGCCGTGTGAGCATACTAACTTGTACCCTTAAGAAGCTGTAGGGGACACACGGCCGTGTCACCTGGCCGTGTCACCTGGCCGTTTGTCACACACAGCTGAGTCACACGCCTGTGTCTCTGTCCATGTAGACGAAAATAGGCCATTTTCTATAATAGCCCATTTTAGGGCCAAATCGGAACAGTGGTTTCGGGACCACGAATCCGACAAAGAAAGATTTATTTTTATTATATTTCTATGGTCTACAGTTTCATGGAATTGTTTCGTGAAAATTTCATTCGAAAATTTTATCGATTGGGCACTCAATTTAGTTAAAAGGACTAAATTGCAATAGGTGCAAAATGTGTGTTCTAGAAGGTAGAGGTGTCTAATTGCTATGAAATTTTAAATTGAAGGTCCTTAGATGGTAATTAGACCATTTGTTAATTAGATGAACAAAAATGGACATGATTAGGTGAAATTTTAAAGTTATGCATGAAGGACATTTTGGTCATTTGTCAAATAAAGCCAAAATAACTAAATAAAAGTCTTCATCTTCATCAATTTAGTCCCCCTTGGCCAAAATTTACAAGAGGAAGACATAGCTAGGGTTTTTCAAGCTTCCAAGCTCTATTGTAAGTTCGTTCTAGCCCCGTTTTTAATTATTTTCATGTTTTTGAGATCCTTGAAACCTAATCTAGCTATTTCAAGGACTAATTGGAAAGAAAGATCAAGTTTAAAATTTTACCTATGTTAGATATTTGTGTATGGTAGAAAATGCATGTTTGGTGTTAGATAAACAACGTTTGCTAAGCAATTTTCGATAAAAATGTCAAAAAGGACTTATTTGTAAAAGTTTTAAACTTATTTGTAAAAGTTATAAAATAAGTAGTAAAAGTGTGATTAACTGGAACATGTGGGATGGTATGAGTATGAAAATGGTTCAGCTAGGCTTGGGTTCTGAAGAAATTGAATACATTTCAATTTTACGAGCCTAGGGACTAAATTGTAAAAATCTAAAATGTTAGGGGCAAAAATGTAATTTTACCATAATATGATTTTTGGCCTAAATTGAATAATGTGAATATTAAATGAGTTAAATTTGTTGTTATAGATCAAGAAAAACAATGTTCGGACCTAGATCGGGGGAAAAACAAAGTGTTTGATGATTAGGTCCAATTCTACTATTTTTGTACCGATGTAAGTTCATATGTAAATAATGCATTGTTATATTTATGTTTTAAATGCTTTAATATTGTATGAATTGTGATTGACTCTTTGGATGTATTCAAAAAAGTTTTGACAAGCGATAAATCTTGGTTAAACCTTAAGAATAGAATAGTATACGAGTGATATGTCACTAGGAACCCATGTGTATAAGTAATTATATAATCCGGGTGCTGGTCTCGTATGTCCTACCAGTGGTTGGGTAGTCTGGCATGTGTTACGGATACCTGACAGCTTGTGTGAGTAGCACTGTGTAGCTACGTCCTGACAGATAGCTTGTGTGAGCAAGCCCATGAATAGCTCGAAATGAGCCTATATGTATTATGAGATATGAGGTAGCTTCGGCTACTTATATGCACCTATGTGGAAGATTTCTGAGTATCCGTTAATATTCTGAGTGTTCAACGAGAATGTCAAAGTTGTGAAAAGATATGGTTATGTTGCAAATTGGTGCAGGTATGTATGTATAACTCATAAGTAATGAGCTCGATATGTGATGAACTCTTAGTAGGAATGTGATTGAGTAAGTTATGCCTAAGAGATTTTGATATGGTTCATGCTAATCATCATCATGCTAATTGTATGCTAATTTTTATGGCCATGATGCTTATTACTTGTATAGGAACTTACTAAGCTATATAGCTTACTCCCCTTTCTTTCCCTTGTCTTATAGTGTCACCAAGCTAGCTCGGGGTTCGGAGACCGTCGGAGATCCACTCACACTATCAACAATTATTTTGGTACCAATGACTTCAACATTTTGAGTTATGGCATGTATAAGGGACTTGGTTATTTTGTTATGTGTCATAATTGTTTTGGCCAAATGTGTTGGCTTATATTGGTTAGTAATTCATTTTGTAAAGGCTACTGGAAATGGGCTAATATTGGTTATAAGTAAGATCATATAATGATGCCTTTCATGAATGATGTGTTGATGTCTTGGTTGTGGATGTTGGTTGTATGTCCATGCTTGGATTGGTACTATGTTATTGATCGCTTGATTTCGTGGTAGGTTTTAAATATTTATAATTAATCATTCTTGAAACTAACTACTATCACGATATAGGCAAGTGTACCTATCGAACAGTAGTATAGTTTTAGCAAGACCGGATTGTTGAACCCAAAGGAACTAAAAGTACTAGTAATGACTGTCCTTTTATTATCTAGCCTAAGAATAAAGAGGTTTTGTAACACCCCGAATTTGGGCCTAGAAGTATTGGGCCTTAAGTGTGGGTCCGTAAGGAGGTTTTATATAGGTATTTAATTGTGCAATGAAATGACACAATTAAATGTTTGCTTTAGTGGTTAATGGCTTTGAGAAGTGTTAGAGGAATCTTGGGTTCAAACTTGGGCTTTAGCAAAAAATTTTGGTATTAAGTGAAAAAAAACCTAGATGCTTGGATGAGGGTTTTTAAATTATTGTGTTAAATAAATGACACAAGGAAGCTTGTAGTCTAGTGGTTGTGGCGTCATTAAGGTTGTATGGGAGCTTGGGTTCAAGCCTTGGCTCTTGCAATTTATTTTTGGTTTTTAAAGGGAACCTGGACTTTGGCCTTTAGACCTTATAATTAATTGGGGATAAAATATGACACAAAAAGCCTTATGGCTTAGTGGCAAGTAGCGTGTGGAGCATTTAAGGGGAGGCATAGGTTCGAATCCCATGGCAAGCAAGGAGCATTTATTTTGCTAACAGGGGGCGGCAAGAGTTGGTGTTGAATTTAAACTCTAATGTTGGAGGGATCCCACATCGGGAAGCTAACATAAGAGTGGATGCAAAGCTGGCTTTAAATAGAGAGAACCATGAGGAGAGTAGAGGTACCTTTCTTGGCTGATCCCTTTCGCTGTATGGCGTGCTCGTTTGGGTTGGGCGTCGGCTAAGAGTGCTCGGAGTGTGGATTAACTCCAGTCTCCTATCAGGTGTGTATTTCTTACTACTCTAGCTGTAGGATGGCTACTTCGGGCCGCGATGGGTCGAAAGGGGTCATGTGGGCCTAATGGGCCTACAGGCCCAATTAGATAAGTTGTTTGATTGTGTAGTAAATATTGGGCTAGGCTAGGTGAATCTAATATTTGTGGCTAGATTTGGGCTAAAAGGGCCACACGAGCGTGTGGGCCCATTTGGGCCGAGAATAGGCTTTAGGCCCATTCGTATTGTTATCCCTGTTTAGAATACTTTAGTTTACTAAAATTACCGAAATGCGCTTAGTTTGTAAAAATACTGAAATACCCTCGATTTGTAAAATTACTGAAATACCTTCGACTTGTAAAATTACCAAAGTACCCCCGATTTACAGAATTACCATTTTACCCCCGATTAACATAATTACCATTTTAACCCCGATTTACATAATTACCGTTTTACCCTTGATTTACAGAATTACTGTTTTACCCTCGACTTACAGAAGTATCGTTTTACCCTTGATTTATAAAATTACTGTTTTACCCTCGATTTACAAAATTACTAGAATACCCTAGTCTGTAAAATTGCTAAAATACCCTTGGTTTGTAAAATTACAGAAATACCCTCAATTTGTAAAATTACCAAAATACCCCTAGTTTGTAAAATTACCAAAATACCATTGGTTTGTGAAATTACCGAAATACCCTCAATTTGTATAATTACCAAAATACCCCTAATTTACAAAGTTACAGAAATACCCTTGGCTTTCTAAAAATTATGGAAACACCATTGGTTTACAAAATTACTAAAATACCTTTGGTTTGTAGATTTACCAAAACACCCTTGTAGGATGAAATGACTAAAATACCCCTATTAGGTAAAAAAACCGTAAAGCCCCTGTAGGGTAAAGTGATCGTAAAGCCCTTGTAGGGTAAAGTGACCGTAATACCCCTGTATGGTAAAATGACGAATATGCCCTTATGTTCCGTATGACGGATGTGCTTAGGATTTACATATATTAATATTGGAATAGTTGAGTTTGAGTGACAGGTGGTGGTTATCGTAGGCGATTGATTTTGGAAACGTTTCAACTTCAACCCGTAACAGGTGTGTACTAACCCTCGTAATAGCTTAGATTAATATTTGCTGAAAAGCTGAAAGCTTCATATTTTAGTGATTCAGGAATTAATATTTAGATCTATTTTCTACGCACGTTTAAGTTGGATTCACAACGGATATGGGGTAGGAAGGTATTTGGAACGTTCTTCAATGAGTAGATCTCTTGGTAAGTATTCAAACCTTCTTTCCATTTGTATCTTGTGGTTTAAGAAAAGCTGAAAACCCCTCTGTCGACTAAGGCTAAAAGGGTTTTTGGTGTTATTTGGTTTGTTGGTGCTAGTGAGGATTAAAGGCTACCGATCGAGGAGTGTGTGAAAAGCTTGGATCATCGGAGTGAATAAATCTAGTCATCAACTTCGGCAAAGGTGTGAACCCAAGGGCCATTGTGGATGGTGGCCGAATGTGTAAGTGATGATAATAGGTAGTTTTCGATTTGGTTTAATATTAACATGGTCTAATCTATAAGTGGTTGATTATAGGAGAAATCGCATAGGAGATCTCGTCAAGGAATATCGCAAATCAGGTGTGTAACGAACCCTTTTTCATAGCTTAAAGCGATAAATGCCGAAAAGCCGAAATGCCAAAATTCTGGCATTTCGAGGACTTGTGAGCAAGCGAATGCTCACTAGTTAGTTAGAATCGATGAGATGATGATCGGGAACAATGGAAACGGTAAGGACGTGTTTTTGGCGTTCACGGTAAGTTGGGCCTCGAGGGGTTGAAATAGGGCCCAATAGGCTTTCGAGCGCATTTGAGTAAAATTGGTAGAAAACAGAAATCTATTAAATTGCCTGTTAAGACTATTAATACTATTATGGATATAGGCTAAATGGGCCTAGATGACAAAATCGACTAAGTAGGGCCCATTAGGGGTTTTAGGCCCAATAACTTGATTTTGCTAAAAATGGGCCAGAATCACTGTTTGCACCCATGAATTGTTAGTAATCGTTAATGAACATGGAAACCCTAATTTTTGGTAAAATTACAAGATTACCCTTATAACATGAAAAAGACCGTTTTGCCCCTAGGTAAAAATGACCATTATACCCCTGGGGTTTATATATGAACTTAATGTATGGGATTTTGATAAACATGATATGTATGATATGCACATGACATGTATGATATGCACATGATATGTATGATATGCACATGAGATGTTCATAAATGCATTGGGTTGGGTTTTTATATGGATGGAGGAAGTGCAAAAGGGCTTATGCCCCAGTTATTAAAGGGCTTATGCCCCAGTTATTAAAGGGCTTATGCCCCAGTTATGATAAAGGGCTTATGCCCCAGTTATGATGAAGGGCTTATGCCCCAGTTACGATAAAGGGCTTATGCCTCAGTTATGATAAAGCAGCTATGCTGCCAGTGGAGAGTTATGGCGGGGTGGGTCGAGTTAATCCCCACATGGTGTGCTGGTTGGTACGGGTGGAGAGTAGCGGATGGTGGGTTGAGTAGTCTCCCCAATTGGGCTTGCATTCTTTCATTGACATTATATGTGATATTGAAATGGGCCTATGGGCCATACCGTTTACAGTAAAGGCTTCGGCCTAGTAATATGAAATATGAAAAGGCTTCGGCCCAGTGTTATGAAATATGAAATATGAAAAGGGCTATGGCCTAGTACATGTTTGAGATTGGATTTGGGCTTAGGCCCAACAGGCTGTTATTGTTTTGGGCTCTGAAAGGGGGCTTGTTGCACACTGAGTTTCCAAACTCACCCCCTTTCCTTAACCTTGCAGGTGAGCCTTGATGTGGGGACTTGGGCCGGAGGGGATTCAGAGTGGCCACGGTGATCGCTTTTGGACCTTTAAATAAGCGTTGTTTTTCATTTAATTCTCTTTAATTATTATTTACTTTTGGGTTGTAATAAGGCCATTTTAACTTTTCTTTTATTTCTTCTCGGGATTATTTTATTTTTAATAACTTCAAACCTGGTTGATAATTGTTCAAATGGGCTAGACTTAGGACGTGTTTTCAAAGCGATACTTGTTTTCAAAATATCTCAACACCACGATTAATCGATTTATCAAAGACGTCCACTTAAACAAACTTAAACTCGATATAACAAAGTGTGGCTATGGTTGTGGGCATGTCTAGGATTGGATCCAATCAAAGAGCTTGGTACTTAAGCAGCCTTCATGGCTCACCTCCTCTGTCTCTGATACCTACCTGGTGCCCAGCTTCCATACACTTTGTTAACTCAACAAAATATATGGTTTTTAAAACACTAAAATGGAACATGGGTTTTCAACTCTAATGTGGCACGTCAGATTCGGCCATAACGTCTGGGCCGGGTTTGGGGTGTTACAGGTTTCGTTTTAACTAACTAATTATCTAAACTAAGAATTCACAGAGAATAGAATTGGGGAATTGCTTTTAGGAAAATTGATTGAATTCAGACAATACCTAAGGAAAAATCCACCTAGACTGTACATGTTATTCTAGCTCCGAATCGGACGATTTATTCATTTAACTTCTTCCGTAGAGATGCCTAGGTTATGTTATTATCCCTGTTCAAGACTAATAACGCCTAATCCCTAGATTGAATAATTGAGACCTTTCTCTAATTAACACCCTAGGGTTGCATTAACTCGATCTATGGATCCCCTTATTAGGTTTCACCCTTATCCGGCAGAATCTTGTCACCCTATGTCTAGGCATGCAATCAACTCCGCTTAATTATGAAAAATGTACTCCTAGACAGGGTCTATTCCTCCTCTAAATAAGAGCTTATCTTTAATCAGTATCCTGTGATATCAAAACAAGAATTAAGAACACATAATTAAGAACAAGTTAAATATTTATCATACAATTCAGAAAATAATAACAAGGTTCGTCTTAGGTTTCATTCCCCTTAGGTATTTAGGGGATTTAGTTCATAACTAAATAAGAAAACATCTCAGAATAATAAAGAATACAAAACATAAAGAAAACCCAAAACTCCTGAAGGGGAAATTAAGGAGAGATCTTCAGTCTAGATGATGAATCCGGCTTCTGAGATAAATCAATCGACTTTTTTGGAGTAATTCCTTACCCCCTATTTTGTGTGTCCTCTTTCTTCCTCCTCTAGGGTGTATTTATAGGCTTTGGAATGCCTAAGAACCGTCAAAATTAGCCTTTTCCAAATTGGACTCAACTTGGGCTTGACAGGGACACGCCCGTGTACGATTACTTCAGGCCGTGCTCGAGCCTACCAAATTGACACGACCGTGTGGTCTGCCTGTGTGAGGAGGTCCAGGCTATGTTGATTTTGTACATTGGCCCATTTTCTTTGTTTTTGGCCCGTTTCTCGTTCCTTTCGCTTTCCTATGCTCTCCTAGGTATAAAACATGAAATTAAAGCATTAGGAGCATCGAATTCACCAATTCTAATGGAAAATCATCCATAAAATGCGTTAAACATGGGGTAAAAATATGTATAAATTACGGTTTATCAAATACCCCCACACTTAAGCATTTGCTTGTCCTCAAGCAAAATTCTCAACTCATAATCAAAATAAATTCTTCTCAATTTATAATTTCTATCGATAATATCTCAAAATAATCCATAGGTAATCATACATTGAGAATTCAACTAAAATAACATAAGTTTCAAACATTCCAAGTTGAGTATTTAATCATGCAAACATAGGTGTCTCTCCTCATTTAAGTAATTACCTTTGATTCGGAATATCACAGAGTTTCACATCCTCACTAAAGATTCACTCAAATCACTTGAGGTATTTTAAGGACAACAAATGAAACACTCAATAGTTAATAATGAAAAGTCATTACCATAGGCTTGCATGAAAATAAAATCTCCACAACTGATAAATTGAGATGAAACATCAATCAAAAGGTCTTTAGAGGGTTGTAATGAGGCTTGGTTAGGGGGTGTGGCCACAAGCTAAAAGAAAAGGTTAGAATCGAGATTGAATTGAAAAATTGCCTAACTAGAAAAAGAGTTAATCATCACCGGCCTACAACAAAGCTTCTTCTCAGAATATGGAATTATTAATGTGTATACATTGTTTTGTATTTTTTTTTAAGAACAAGTTAAATAAAACATAGAATAACTATTAAGAACAAGACATAGCTAAGCAAATTCTTCAACTCAAATCTCGACAAAAATAGGGATTAATTTAGGGGATTTCGACAATAATAGGTTAAGGGTTAATATTAAGGGTAATACAAGAAGTGGCTTGTTAGGCTCAAGAGGCTTTACTAGGGGTTAATTGTCAAGGTAGGCTTTTCATGGCATAAGTGGGTTAATCCTAAGTGCCTTAATCATTTTGACATATCAAATCAAATGGTGTGGTCTTGACATGCATAATAAAGCAAGTTTTAGAATAATAGTTCGATATTAACGCACTCAAAGCAATAATAAAAGTGAGCATGAAAGAATTAATAGATGCTCAAAAAGGCTCAAAAATCTCACAAAAATTATGGCTTTTTGATGTTTAAAACTTGTGAATTCTAACTTAAAGTAATGCCTAACTTTGAGGAAACAACCTAGTATTTTAAATTCTTAAAAATCAACTTATCATGTTTGATTCTCTAATTTCTTAAGGTTTAAACAATCAATGCATAAATGCCTATGTTTTAATTCAAGATACATAAAAAAAATCAAAAATCAATCAAAATTTATCCTAAATATGATATGAGAGCTTTCCAAGAGAACAAGGTAGTCATTTAGGGATTTTTTTGATAATGAAATAAATACCCCCCTACACTTAAGATGTACATTGCCCTCAATGTAAAAAGATAGATATTAGAGTATAAAAATAAGATAGGGAGAGAAGTGAAACTTCCTGTATGATGAATTCCTCGAACTGGAGTTTTAGAGAGTGATTGGTTCGAGAGTGGAGGAGGATACTCCGGCAGTCGTAGAGGTTCATTAGTCCATAAGTCCTACGCCAAAAAAATATTATATCTAGTGGTAGCTATGGCCGTGGTCGATCAAGACATGGCAGTTATGGAGAACCTTTCCCGGTGGAGTTTTTAGTTCCTATACGATGATTAGCTTTAAAAGCTCTATATAACTGTGATAAGATCAGGAACTTTTTAGGGGATATTAGGGAGAATAATTATTCATAAAGAAATAACCAAAATTGATAATTAAAAACAAAATTCTAAAACCTAATCAAAATAAAAAGTAGTTTTAAAAAAATTAAAAACATAAAATAATAAATAAATATTTTTAAACATCTTCATCGTTGGATGGTTCGCTAGGTGGGTCGGGCGATGAGATGTGGAGGTGCTGACAAATCTGCTGTAGAGTAGCATCAATGTCCTCAAATTGTTGAAAACACTACTGCTCGGATCGAGTTAGGCGCTCAGAGATGTCAGCATATGAAGTCGCTGCATGAACTGGACGAGAGGGTGGTGGTGGCTAGGATGGTGGGTCCTCATGCTGTGGAGGGACATCATGAGGAATGTCCTCATAGACCTCCTCCTCGGTAGATTGGGCAAGACGATATTAAGAAGGGTAGGTTCCTCGGCTCCTCTCAATCATCCTCATGCTAAGCATGCTCGAGATGCCTTGTGGAGACATCTGGCCAATGAGGGTCAAGGATGATTCTTAGGCCGCGGTGTCGAGAAGCCCGAAGTGTCGAGCCAATTGCATCACATAGGGGCCAATGGAGATGACCCCCTTCCTATGCCGCTTCGTCTGGTGCTGAATCATGAGGGCGATGAAATAGGCAAGGTCGATGACTCGCCCATGCGACATACACCATAAGAAGTAGGCGTCGTGAGTGTTGACTATGCCAGTGCTCTCTCGCCTCCCTATAATCGTGTGAGCCAAAATGGCGTGTAGGTACCTCAGGGATGGTGGGAGAACTGATGCCTTGGAGCGGCTAGGATTGTAGGAGGCTGTGCCAGGGGCCAAAGTGTGCCAGCACTTCGAGGGAGAGAAATGTATGTGGCGAGTGAGAGTATGTAGTTCATTCTCCTTGTTGAACTCCTCCATATATAAGCCCAGTGCAGCACTGAACTCTGGGACGCTTAGCTGGCGGACTAACCGGCCTAGGCGAAACTAGACCGTGTCGGGATCATCGTAATTAGTCATTACGATCTGCAGATGGAATGTTGAGCATAGTTCCATCGTGAGTTCGAGGTATGCTGGTTCGATAATCCGAAAGAACAGCTCCAAGGGTCGGTGTTTAGGAGGGCCCGAATCGCATCAGCCATCTGAACTTGTTCTACGATAGCCTAGTCGATGTAGCGACCCGCAATTAAAGGTCGAGCCCGAAGTATTTGGAAAAGCTCTTTTTGGGGCCCTCGGGGGAACTGCAGAAGAGGGTGACGAATTTCCGTGGTTGGACGCGCGGAAGATGACGCTCCCTTCCTTTTCTTCGAGGAAGGTACAACAGTTTTCTTTCCTCGTGAAGACGACATGGTACCTGCGATCAAGAACCATTAATTCATTTTGAGGAATGATCAAAGTAAAATGAATATAATTTGTAAATAACAATCATAATGTCAACAACTACTAAGACTAACAAGTTAATCAAAGCAATCAATTGTATGGCATAAAAATGGCAATGAATTTCATGGAATGCAATATGTGTGACGGATGAAAAACACTAAAGGCATGAGTATATATATTGTTCTAATCATGAATATTTACTTCTAACTAATCAAATAAAGTAGAGAAATCATATAATGAGTAAAAATTTTAACATCAAAAAGATAATAACTATTCTAGATATAACATTTGTATGAAAAAAAATAAGAAAGTAACATGAAAAATTTCATATTATTATGATAAATAGCCCTAGAAATTAGTACAAATACACGAGAAAAGAGTGAAAAAAACGCTAGAAAGAGGAGAGTGGGCGTCAAAAATGGAGTTGGAGGTGGCGCATGGGTGTGGCAATGAGGCCGTGTGGAATTGCAGCGGCTAGGGTTAGGGTTTTTGAGTAGGGAAGACAATGAACAGTGCAGGGTATTTATAGATTTTGGGGCACACGGCTAGGTAACACGCCCGTGTTCCCCAATTTTTGCCCGTGTGTTTCGCGTTTTTCCTATTTGGGCGTGTTTGAAATTCGCCCCACGCCCGTGTATCTTGGGCATGTGGGTGCACACGGCCGTGTTGAACGACCGTGTCTAGCTTCGTTCGATTCTCTCACACCCGTGTAAGCAAAGTCCATGCTCGTGTTAATTTAACACAGGTTCGGCCACGGGTACTAGACACGGGCGTGTCGAACGCCCGTGCTAGTTTCTCAATTTCAACCACTGGTCTCCCACACGGGCGTGTCTCATGCCCGTGTTGTTTTGGCAGGTTCAACCACGGCCATGTCAGACGGCTATGGCGTTTTATCGTAGCCTGTGTTGGGAAAATCTTTTGCCCTGTTTTCACAAGACCCTAAGCACGCCCGTGTGCTTGGCCGTGCCTCTGTGGAAAAGCCTGTATTCAAGATCTCTATTAGTAAGTTAGGTGTTAAATAATAAAATTTAAAGAAATTAATATTGTTAGTGCTCGGGTTGCCTCCCAAAAAGCGCTTATTTATAGTCTAAGCTCTACTTACCTCTCCATTGAATGGTCATGGTGATTCAAGGAGTTTATACTCCTCATTCCTGTTGTTAATCTCATCAAAATAAGGTTTTAAACGGGTGTTGTTTACCTTAAAAGTGCCAAACTTGGGATGACTCGTCTCGACCGTACCGAATGCAAAAATGCTGAGTACCGTAAGAGGGATTTCTTCATTCGATGTGGTAGTGACAATGTGGGGATCTGTGGCATCTAATAAGACTCTATTTGCAACCTTAAGTTGATTTGGAAAGAGATTGAGCTTGTTCTGTCGTAGATTCGGTTTGTCAGGTGTTCTCGATTTATGCGTCCGCCATTCATCTAGCTCCTCGATTTTTAGCCTTCGATCTTCATGAACGGGTCCTCTACTATTGCTTGCGAATGACTCATGTTCTACCTTCAGACTCATTTCCTGCAAAGTAGGTTGTACCATATTGTCAGCTTTAGAAGAATGGGTTAAACGATCACCTTCAATTCCCGATGTGTTGCTAGAATTGCGAGCTTGAAGAGTGATTGTTTTGTCTCCCACATGGAGTGTGAGTTCACCTGTGCCAACATCAATAATTGTTTTAGCAGTTGCTAAAAAGGGCCTTCCCAGAATTAAAGGAGTGTTGCTATCCTCCTCTATATCTAGAACAATAAAGTCAACAGGAAATATAAATTTATCGATTTTCACTAGTACATCTTCAATAATACCCCTAGGGAATCTTATAGTTTTATCTACTAATTGAATGCTCATCCTAGTCTGTTTGGGTTTCCCAAGACCTAATTACTTAAACATTTTGTAGGGCATGACGTTAATACTAGCCCCTAAATCAGCTAATGCATTATTAACATCTAAACTACCAATTAAGCAAGGAATTGTAAAACTCCCTAGATCTTTTAGTTTGTTGGGTAGTTTATTTTGGAGAATAGCTGAGCAAACTGCATTCAGCTCCACATGCGGTGCCTCGTCCAACTTTCGCTTGTTTACTAAAAGCTCCTTTAAAAATTTCATTGTGTTTGGCATCTACGATAGAGCTTTAATAAACGATAAGTTAATATGTAATTTTTTAAGAGTTTAAGGAATTTACCAAATTGTTCATCTGAGCGGTCTTTCCTTGTCGTGTTAGGGTATGGCACACAAGGTTTATATTCGACAGCCACTGGTTTGTTTTTATTGTGATCTACCTCACCTTTAACTTTGCTTACCACAGTTTCTTGCCTCGGTTCTGGCTTAGGCTCAACAAATCCCTCTTCATTTTGAACATTAATCATGTTGAGTTGTTCCCTTGGGTTAGGTTCAGTATTACTTGGCAAGCTACCTTGTGGTCATTCGGAGATTAGTTTAGCAAGCTAGCCTATCTGAGTTTCGAGCCCTTGGATTGAAGCTTGTTGATTTTTAAGTGTCATTTTGGTGTTTTGAAAATGGGTTCCTGACACCGATATAAACTTTGAGAGCATCTCTTCAAGGTTTGGTTTCTTTTCCTATTGATAGGGTGGCTGTTGGTAGCCCGGAGGTGATCGCTGATTTCCTTGGCCTCCCCATGAGAAATTTGGGTGGTTCCTCCAACCTGCATTATAAGTGTTACTATATGGATTGCTTTGAGGTCGAGGATTATTACCCATGTAATTTAATTGCTCATTATCCATGTTGTGACCATAAGGTTGGTATTCCGAATGGCTTGTTCCATCTCCACTTGCTTCGCACTAAGTTTCTGGGTGAACCTGTGAAGATTTAAGAAAACTATCAATTTTCTTATTCAAGAGTTCTACCTGATTAGAGAGCATGGTGACCGAATCGACGTTATAAACATTGGCTGTTTTCGTTAGCTTTGTCCTCATGACTTGCCACTAATAGTTATTCAATGACATCTCCTTTATGAACTCATAAGCATCTTCAGGTGTTTTATTGTTGGTGGTTCCGCAAGCAGCTGCGTCAACCATTTGTCGAGTCGAAGGATCCAGGCCATTATGAAACGTTGGAACCTGGAGCGAAAGCGGTAACCCATGGTGAGGGCACCTTCTCAAAAGGTCCTTGTATCTCTCCCATGCATCGTAGAGTGTTTCTAAATCCATCTACACAAAAGAAGAGATATCATTACATAATTTAGCCGTTTTAGCCAGCGGAAAATATTTTAGTAAAAATTTTTCGATCATTTGTTCCCAAGTAGTAATTGACCCTCGTGGTAACGAGTTCAACCACTATTTAGCATTGTTCCTCAATGAGAAAGGGAATAACCGAAGACGAATGGGATCATCAGAAGCGCCATTAATTTTAAATGTATCACATAGTTCCAAAAAGTTTGCTAAGTGAGCATTGGGATCTTAATCCTGCAAACCATCAAACTGAACAAACTGTTGTATCATTTGAATTGTGTTAGGTTTTAGTTCAAAAGTATTTGCAGCTACAACAGGTCTAACTATGTTTGATTCAGTTCCAGTTAAAGAAGGTTTAGCATAAGCATACATAGTGCGTGGAGCAGGATTTTGATTAGCTGCAATTGCAGGAGGTAGCTGATTGTCTTGGTTTTCAGCCATCTCTTCGGTTGGGGGTTGAGTATCGTCTTCTTGCTCATTCTTTGTGTATCTTAGGCTTCGCCTTATTTCTCTTTGGTTTCTGTGAATTGTGCACTCGATGTTTTCGTCAAAAAAGTAATGGTCCTGACGGGTTTCTTCTAATCATAAACTATAAAAACCTGCCAGAAGAAGGAAAAAGAAAATTAGTAAATTAGAATAAAATTAAAGATAAAATTAGATTGCAAGAAAAATAAATGGCTAAAGTAATAAAAATTGAGTGTTCCTAATATTTCAATTTCCCGTCAACGGCGCCAAAAACCTGATCACTTGATTTCGTGATAGGTTTTAAATATTTATAATTAATCATTCTTGAAACTAACTATTATCGCGATATAGGCAAGTGTACCTATCGAACAGTAGTATAGTTTTAGCAAGACCGGATTGTCGAACACAAAGGAACTAAAAGTACTAGTAATGATTGTCTTTTTATTATCTAGCCTAAGAATAAAGAGGTTTTGTTTTAACTAACTAATTATCTAAACTAAGAATTCACAGAGAATAGAATTGGGGAATTGCTTTTGGGAAAATTGATTGAATTAAGACAATACCTAAGGAAAAATCCACCTAGACTATACTTGTTATTCTGGCTCCGAATCAGACGATGTATTCATTTAACTTGTTCCTTAGAGCTCCCTAAGTTATGTTATTATCCCTATTCAAGACTAATAACTTCTAATCCCTAGATTGAATAACTGAGACCTTTCTCTAATTAACACCCTAGGGTTGCATTAACTCGATCTATGGATCCCCTTATTAGGTTTCACCCTAGTCCAGCAAAATCTTGTCACCCTATGTCTAGGCGCGCAATCAACTCCACTTAATTATGAAAAATGTACTCCTAGACAGGGTCTATTCCTCCTCTGAATAAGAGCTTATCTTGAATCAGTATCCTGGGATATCAAAACAAGAATTAACAACACATAATTAATAACAAGTTAAATATTTATCATATAATTCAGAAAATAATAACAAGATTCATCTTAGGTTTCATTCCCCTTAGGTATTTAGGGGATTTAGTTCATAACTAAATAAGAAAACATCTCAGAATAATAAAGAATACAAAACATAAAGAAAACCCAAAACTCCTGAAGGGGAAATTGAGGAGAGATATTCAGTCTTGATGATAAATTCGACTTCTGAGATGAATCAATTGGCGTTCTTGGAGTAATTCCTTACCCCCTATTTTGTGTGTCCTATTTCTTCCTCCTCTAGGGTGTGTTTATAGGCTTTGGAATGCCTAAGAGCCCTAAAAATTAGCCTTGTCAGAATTGGACTCAACTTGGGCTCAGCAGGGACACGCCCGTGTACGATTACTTCAGGCCGTGCTCAAGCCTGCCAAATTGACACGACCGTGTGGTCTGCCCGTGTGAGGAGGTCCAGGCCGTGTTGATTTTGTACTTTGGCCCATTTTCTCCATTTTTGGCCCGTTTCTCGTTCCTTTCACTGTCCTATGCTCTCCTAAGTATAAAACATGAAATTAAAGCATTAGGAGCATCAAATTTACCAATTCTAATGGAAAATCATCCATAAAACGTGTTAAACATGGGGTAAAAATATGTATAAATTACGGTTTATCAGTTATGTTGTGTAGCTGTGTCAATTAAAGGGTGGCAAAATGGCTTGGTAAATAGCCTTATTTTTGTCCACACGGGTAGACACATGATTGTGTGTCTAGGCCGTGTGCGACACACAGCTTGCCCCACGAGCATGTGTTTAGGCCTTGTGTCCCCTACACCCTAATTTTTGTAAAACAGAATGCTCAGAATTGAGCACATGGGCAGAGACACAGGCGTTTGTCTTAGCTATGTGGATGACACGGCCTCAAACATGGGCACGTTCCCTGGCCGTGTGAAGTCTGCACCTATTTAATGAAAATCATAAAATTTAAATCGACCACACAGCCTAGCACACAGGCGTGTGACTTAATCTGTGTCTTCAATTTATTCTTGGGTACACACAGAGAGTTACATAAGTTCGGGACAGGGGCGTGTGTGACCACACAGCCTGCCCACATGGGCGTGTCCCCTATCCACACGGGCGTGTGACCCCTGTTTAATAGAAAAAATTTCAAGTTTTGTAAAAATTTCTAAAGTTCTCGGTTTAGTCTTAAACCACTTCCAAAACATGTTTTAGGCCTCGTAGGCTCGTGTTAGGAACTTTATGATTAAATGAAAAAGTTTTAATTTGGACGCAAATGTATAACTCGAAACTATATGTTTGATCGTGTGATATGTCCAGTAATGCCTCGTACCCTGTTCCAGCGTTGAATAAGGGTAAGGGGTGTTACATTTTCCTATCCACATTTCTCACTCAAATTGACATCAACCTAAACTCAATATTATGCACATCAACAAGCCATAACAAGGCATCTAAAACAAGTCAAAATCAAGTCTTAAACATGTAATATTTCGTATACGACCAATATGCCCTTGGCACCTAAATGACAATATTCAAACATGTATTTTCATATATATAATATATGCAAATAAACCATCAATTTACCAAGCTAATTTCATCCTTTCATACCAATTCATTTATCTACCAAAACCTACCATTTGATACTAAAATGCATTTCAAATACTAACATATTTAGACATATATATACCTTACATATCAATGTACCAATTCATCTCCAATTCTTCACATCACAAACATATGTACAAAATGCACATTTAGCTAACATGTACCTTTAATCATTCTATCACAAAGCAAGCCACACACCAAATATGATAAGGCGATTTACATATACACATAGCAAAATATACCAAAACACAAGCCAAAGCATATGGCCACAACCACAACATCACACATAGGCCAACATTAGCCAAAATAACCTATACATGCCATTATAACTAAAATGTAACCAAGTAAAAGTACCAAAAGAGCCAATGGATAGTGTAACACCCCTCACCTGAGTCCAAGGCCAGGACTGGGCATGAGGCATTACCTGACCTAAACGCATGCATACGATCATTTTCGAGTTATAAAAACTAGATCAAATTTAAAACTTCTCGCTCTTGATCTAAAAATTCTCAATAGGGGCCTACAAGGCCCAAATCATCCTTAGAAAACTATCTGGGATTAAATCGAACATCTTTAAAGACTTTGAAAAGAATGTAACTTGAGATAAGGGCACAAGCCCATGTGGAAAGATGACACGCCCGTGTGGCCATTTTGACCTGGCCGTGCTGAAGGCCCGTGTGGTTTACACGGCCTAAGCATAAGGGGACATGCCCGTGCCCTGAGCCCATGTGAATTAAATTTCAAATTCAAACCTATAAGGGTTTTCACACGGCTGAGCACACGCCCGTGTCTACAGCCCGTGTTCCCCACACGGCCATGACACGCCCGTGTTGAAGCTCGTGTGTAAAAACCTTGACATTCTATTTCTGACGTCAGCAACAAATTAGAGGCACACGTCCATGGCTAAAGGCCATGTCCTCCACATGGCTGAGACACATGGCCGTGTCTCTACCCGTGTGTTTACTACCATGCATACTGACTTGCAAATTTTAGGTGCAGGGGACATACAGCCAAACAACACACCTATGGGGCTGACCGTGTGTCACACACGGCCTAGGCACATGCTCGTGTGTCTAGCCGTGTGGACAAAAATAGGCTATCTACCAAGTCTTTCTGCCACCCTTTCTTACACCTACCTACAAAGCAATACATACCACCAATTCACACGGCAACACAAAACCAATTCAACCACAACAAGAAATCTAATACAACCACATTACACTTTAACAATCTAACAAGAACTTGATTAGTCATGCGATTTACTCATCTATGAAATCATCATCATTTGCAGTTATCAATAACCAATATTAGCCACCATCCTTGGCATTATACAAAATGACTAAAGAGCTATGACAAGCCATTTGTTTGGCCCAAAACAATGCGACCATTACAAAAAGACTAGTTCCTATACATGCCATAATCAAAATGATCAAACTAGCTATACAAATGCTTCAGGGATAGTGTGACTGCCTTCTCCGGCGTAAGGAAATGATCCACAAGCTGCTTTGGCGACACTATAAGAAAATGGAAAGGAAAAAAGGTAAGCATAAAGCTTAGTAAGTCTGTAACACCCCTTACCCATACCCAAGATCGGGACCAAGTACGAGGCGTTACCAGACATGTACTCGAACATTTTCGGGAAATAAGGGTTATAAAATTTTGTTCCAATTTGAACCCAATCAAACAACATCTTAGTGTCCCTATTATGGGCCTACAGGACCCAAAACATACATTGAGAAAGGTCTGAGACTAAACTGAGGACCTGAGAAAGTTCTTGAAAAAGTTTCTAAGTTAAGCCTCACACGCCCGTGTAGAGGCAATGCACACGCCCTTGTAAAGGCAATGCACACGCCCGTGTCCCTGGCCCATGCCCTTTACACGACCTAGACACGCCCGTGTGGTCGCCCGTGCCCAAAAACTCGAGCATTCTATTTATGACGTCAGCATGCATTTAGGGGCACACGGCCAAGACACAGGCCCATGTGCTAGGCCGTGCCCTCCACACGATTGAGACACATGGCCGTGTCTCTACTTGTGTGTTTACTACCATGCATTCTAACTTAATATTTTTAGCTGCAGGGGAACATACGGCCATTTCACACGCCCATGGGGCAGTCCGTGTGTCACACACGGCCTAGACACACGCCCGTGTGTCCACCAGTGTGGACCTTGTTAGGCTATTTTCCAAGCCTTTGGTCACCTTTTAATATACATATCAACTTATAGTTTTCAATAACACTTGACATGGTCTAATTATACTCTTAAATGACTTTAATATGCTTCATTGTATGTAAACCTCATCTCATCAGTTTTTATACATGCTAGGTTATCACTTTTATATTAAGGATTTCCAGGACTTGTGCTCGTTATCTTAACTCATTGCCAAATTGTGGCCTAACCACCCCATGTGATTTGGTCATATTATATATGACTAATTGTATCACACCATATTTAATCATCATAAGAACATTGGAACATAACATGCACAATTTAGTAGGTCATAACCTATACCAAAATGAGCCACTTTCCATGACCATATACAAATGAATATGTATACTTTTATAAGCCTTCATATTGAATCAGTTGACACATATAACAAAATAACAAAAGCCCTATACATGCCATTGAACAAAATAGGAGTATCTATATACCAAAGCTAGACAAGATGATAGTGTGTTGACTCTCCAACCGTCTTCGAATCTTCGCGACTCGATGAGCTCTATAAGATAGGGAAAAGAGAAGGGTAAGCATTTACATGCTTAGTAAGCCTGAATAACTGGAAAATAAACTTATTGATTAATTAGCATGCATCCATATTAGGCAATAAAACCAACAAGCATGAAATAGTTTCCCTATCACATGCACTCAAACCGACGAGTTAGTTCCATAACGATACACCATGTAATTTGTCTTAGATGAGCTCATCATTCAAAATTTTCATTTTCATACCTCATGTTGATCCTATTGAGTTTCTCAAAAATCTCGATGGATTATCCATTTACCGTAAAGTTATAAGAATGATTATCTCAAGTGCGCATTCCCGCGAACCTCCTATCATACATCGAGATTACCAATCCAGGCTAACTCCCCCGTATTGTAAACTTATAGGGTGATGTCAGGATTACCAGTCCAGGCTAAATCCCTTATAGCAATAAACACCCGTAATGAGCTCGGATCTGAATTACAAATCCAGGCTAAATTCAGACCCTAGTCAGATTACCCGTCTGGGCTAAATACACAATGCACACATATTCTTCGGGAGGCTCGATCACTCAAGGAACACTCGTTTAGGCTAGATCCTTCCTATATTTGAGATCAACAGATTCTCCGTCCTGGCTAAATCCTTTTCTGCAACACATGCAGGATCTCAAGTCATGTAAGCCATGGTTTATCTATCGAATTTCCCTTTTTGACTTCAACCGGGACATTTATTATCATTTCATTATTATTAACACATTTTTATGGATTTTGATGCCATCATTATAACCAATTATCATACATTCATAATACATGTAATTAGGCATATTAATAGTTTACTTAAAGTTATTCAAACTTACCTGGCATCCGTTACGATTTTGCGTCTTAATTATTCCGAAACCTTTCATTTTCCTCGATCGACCTTCGGAATTTATTCCTCGGGGTCTATAACAATAAAAATAAATCATTAATATCTCATATTATTCTTTTTGAGTCTAAATTTCACCCCCAAACAAAATGATCATTCTGCCCCTAACCTTTCATATTATTTACGATTTAGTCCCTAGACTCGTATGATGAACTGTATGAATTTTCTACATTACCCAAGCCTAGCTGAATGTTCTTTCCTCTTATGGCAGCCCACATTTTCCCATTTTTTCACATTTCTACCACATATTTTACACCTTTTGCAAAAAGGTCCTTTTAGGGGTTTTTCATGAAAATCACCTAGAAAAAGATGTTTAACACACATCCAAATTTCATATTCCTCCATAAATCATCAAGGAATAAACATGTCACACATGGGTCACTTTAGATACATGAACCCTAACTCAAAATATGGGTAGAAATGGAGAGAGTAAGTTACCGGGATTTCAAAAATACGAAGAACATTAAAAACGGGGCTTGGGAGCACTTATTATTAAGCTTGAAAAGTGAATAAACCCTAGCTATGTTGGCTTTCAAATTTTGGCAGCAAGGTGGAGAAGATGAGCTGATTTTTGGCTTATTTTCCCATTTTATTTCATTAATTAGCCAAATGACCAAAATACCCTTAAGCCCTTTCTTTCAAATTTTATCCATACATGCCCATTTTTGTCTAAAAACTTAGAAATTGGGAAAATTTCTCTTTAAGAACTTCTAATTAATAATCTAAAGTAATTTCATACAAATTTCTTCTAGAATCCAAGTTTTGCACTTTATTCAATTTGGTCCTCATTTTCCAATTGGACACCTTACTCATAGAATTTCTTCATGAAACTTTAACATATGCATATTCTTATATTCTAAGCCTCATAATAATCATAAAATAAATATTTCAACATCAAATTTTTGGTCCCAAAACCACTGTTTTGACTAGGCCTTATTTCGGGATGTTACATTTTCCCCCTTTTAGGGACTTTCATCCTCGAAAGTCTTAGCAGTAAACAGATTCAGATATTGGCTTCTCATGGTTTCTTCTGGCTCCTATGTAGCCTGTTCCACACCATGTCGATTACATAAGACTTTTACCAAAGCCACATATTTATTTTTAAGCTATTTAACTTCACGAGCCAAAATCTTTACTGGTTCTTCACCATAGGTCATGTCCGGTCTAATTTCGATCTCCGTCGGTGAAATCACATGAGAGGGGTGTGATAAATATTTCCTTAACATAGATACATGGAATACAACATGAATCTTTTCTAATTCTGGTGGCAATGCCAAGTGATAGGCTAATGGTCCAACTCTTTCAGTGATCTCGTATGGTCCGATAAATCGCGGACTCAGTTTGCCTTTTTGGGCAAATCTCAATACCTTTTTCCATAGAGATACTTTCAAGATTACTCTATCTCTGACTTGGAATTCAATCTCTTTTCTTTTCAGATTAGCATATGACTTTTGTCTATCCGATGCCGCTTTTAAGTAATCACGGATTACTTTAACCTTTTCTTCAATTTCCTTGATTAGATCAACTCCGTGAATCTGACTCTCTTTGAGTTCTATCCAATACAATGGAGTTCGGCACTTTTTGCCATATAAGGCCTCGTAAGGTGCCATCTTCAAACTTATTTGAAAACTGTTGTTGTAGGCGAACTCTACCAATGGCCAGCTGCCCTGAAATTCAAGGATACAACATTGCAACATATCCTCAAGAATTTGAATCATCCGTTCAGACTGACCATCAGTCTGTGGGTGAAAAGTTGTACTAAAACTCAACCTAGTACCCAAGGATTCTTGTAACTTCTTCTAGAATCTCAAAGTGAATCTTGGGTCTCTGTCTGAAATAATCGATAACGGTACCCCGTTTAATCTCACAATCTCAGATATATACAAATCGACCAACTTTTCAAGTGAAAAATCTATCTTTACAGGAATAAAATGAGTTGACTTTGTCAACTTATCAACCACAACCCATATAGCATCTTTCATTTTCGAGGTCAATGGTAATCCTGTCACGAAGTCCATAGTGATTCTATTCCACTTCCATTCGGGGACCATCACAGGATGTAGTAAACCATAAGGTACTTGATGTTCAGCTTTGACTTGGTGACATATCAAGCATTTCGATACAAAATCGGAGATGTCTCTTTTCATACCGTCCAACTAGTATATTTTTTGTGACATCCCAAAATTGGGCCTAAACGGAATAGTGGTTGCAAAACCATGAATCTGAGATAGAAAAGTTCATTCCGATTAATTTTTATAATTTATCGAGTGATTAGATGCATGTGTTAGAGTATCGATGGAAAATTTTATAAATAGCATGCTTAATTTGCCTACTAAGGCTTAATCGCAAAAGTTGATAAATATGAGTTTTAGATGCTAAAGGATTAAATTGAAGAGTATAATTGAAGTAGAGGTCCTTAAATGGTAATTATACCATTAGGTTTTCATGGACAAAGATGGATATACATAGATAAAAATAACTAAAGTTTTAATGAAGGGTATTTTAGTCATTTGGTAATTAAAAGATTAAAAAAGGGAAAAAGATGGCAAAATGTACCCATCTTCTTCATTAGGCCGAAATTTCAAGGGTTCTTCATAGCTAGGGTTTTGTCAAGCATCCAAGCTTCATAGTAAGTGATTCCAAGCCCTATTTTTAATGTTCTTTATATTTTTAAAGTCCCGGTAACTTAATTTAGCTTACTCTAGCAATAATTTAACATAGGGTTCATATTTGGAAAAATACCCATAGGAAAAATGTGTTTATTTTTATGTTTTATGGTAGAATATGAAGCTTGAAATTATGTTAAACAACTTGAGCTAAGCGATTTTAAGCGAAAACGAGTAAAACGACATAATCGATAAAAATACCTAATGGTCATAAGTACATGTTAAAGTGGGAATTTGATGTTGCTGTAGGTAAATAAATGACCAGCATGTCATAAAACATAAGAATTAGGGATTAAGTTTCATTTCCGAGCCTTGGGAAAAAGTGTAAATATGTAAAAATTTAGGGGCAAAATCATAATTTTTCCAAAGTTAGAGTTAAGGACTGTTTTGATAAATGTGAATATTAAATAAGTTAAATTTACTATTATAGATCAAGAAGAATGAAATTCGGGATTAGACTGAGGAAAGAAAAAGGTTAAGGACTAAATCAAAATATTTGATCGTATTTTGTATGGAGGTAAGTTTGCAGTAAATAATTGCAATGTTTTATTATTTATAATTAATGACGTTATATTTCAGCATCAATATATTTTTCTGTAAATTTATTCCTTGATGATTCAAGCAAGAATTGATGGAGAAATGATACTTAAAAGTCCCAGATGAACCTTAAGAATGTGTAGGAGACAAATGTCATGACATTAGGGTTTAAGGATACCAAGTAAGACCATGCCAAGGCATGGCATTGGTAAGTTCTACAAGGCAAGAAATCATGTAAGACCATGTCAAGGCATGGCATTGATAAACTACTATAAGGCAAAGATCCCACGTAAGACCACACCAAGGCATGACAATGGTGAGTTCATAAAGCAAGGATACCACGTAAGACCATGTCAAGACATGGAAATGGTAAGTTCAAAAAGGAAAGGTACCCATGTATCCTTAGTATTCCAAATGGTTCAACAAAAAATTCAAAAAGTGTACCAAAGGCAAGGTAAGAAAAGTTCATGTTAGAAAGATTCAAGTTATCTTGATAATTCATTTAGAATGTTGTTATTTATTTACATGCAAACTTACTAAGCTTTATGCTTACTCCTTTCTTTTCTCTCTTTTTTTTATAGTATCACAAAGCCAACTTGAAAAATTGTAAGGACGTCGGATATCGCCTCACACTATCAACAAGCTATCTCGGTATTTTATGACTAGGAATACTTTAAGTTATGGCATGTATAGAGACTTGGCTATTTTGTGTGTATCTCCTTATGATATGATTAAAGAATGGCATGTGAATACTTGGTAATGATTAGCTTATGATATAGCTAAATAAGAACATGTTTTGGTATTATGTATGCCTAAAATAGGTTTGATGCAAAGAAATTATGGAGTAAGAGTTGGCCATGGAACAGTTAGGAAACAACAGTAGTGACATGGATTTGAAAAATTACTAAAAATTATAGAAATGAAATTAAATGGTGAATGAGATATATAATCAAATCTTATTGAGTCTATTTTCATAGGAAAGAAATAGAGCAAGCAAATAAGCCTATATTCTAAGATATTTAAATTTCTGTAAGACTAGTTTAGAGTGACTTCATGATCCCCTATTCCAACTTTAAAAAAATCACTAGAAATTTTATAAAAATAATTATAAGTCATAGTTTATATTTCTATATTCTTTAGTGAGTCTATTTTCATTAGAAAGAAACAGAAATATTATCTGATTTCTGTATAATGAGATAATCAATTTTTAGTGAAGAGAGGTCAGGTCCGCTAAACTGAAAAATAGGGGAAACTTTAATGAATAAACTGTTCTAATTGGCCAAACCAAAAATTCTGGAAAAATTGTGGTAAGAATATATATGAGTCTAGTTTCAGGAAAAATTTAGATTTAAATTTTGAGTTTTGTAACTCGAGTTATAATTAATTTAGTGACTATTACGCAGATGGACAATTTTATTATGAATAGTGAAATAAATTGTTTTGATTTGTGTAAGTAATCGGAAAAATTTTAATGTTCCCAGTTTGGTCCCGAACCGTTCCAATTGCACGTTTTAGGGCCTCGAGGGCTCTTTTTAGGGATTTATTGGATGAATCTGAGCGAATTAATTTTTTTTAAAAGTAAATTTTTTATGCCCTGAACAAGTAAGATAAGTCTGGTAACGCCTCGTGCTCAACTCCGACGACGGTCTCAGGTAAAGGGTGTTGCATTTATTGGTATTAGAGCAAGATTTTATTCGATTCTTAAAATATTCAGTATGAGTAAGAGTCTAGCTATACATGCCATACTTATATTTTGATAGTGTGACGACTCTTGAAGATTTTAAAATGTTTTTCTTTTATAGTTATGGATCCCGAAACTCAAATGATGTAGAAAGTAACGTGCCCACTCCCGCAGAAGGGACAATGCCACCAGATAGTAGTGAAAGGCCTGTTACAGTTAGTTAGGGAGGTGGGGCTCGAGAAGCCTTCTTCCAAGTTATGAATGAATAGTTTACCAAGTTCATTCATACGAATCCGGCCGTTAGACCTCTACCACCCCATGATCCTCAGACTACCCATGTAGCTTCCCCAGTCACAGATACAGTCAGAAGATAAAAGCCACCAGTTGATAAAATTAGAAAACAGGGGGCCAAAGAGTTTCGGGCTACTAAAGTTGACGATGCAAAGAAAGCTGAGTTTTGGCTGGAGAATACTATCAAGGTCTTTGATGAGTCATCCTGCACACCTGAAGAGTGCATGAAGTGTATTGTATCACTTTTACGAGACTCGGCCTACCATTGGTGAAAGACACTTGTGTCAGTAGTACCAAAAGAGAGGGTTACTTGGGATTTCTTTCAGGAGGAGTTTCGTAAGAAATACATTAGTCAGAGGTTCATCGACTAGAAAAGAAAAAAATTCCTTGAACTAAAGCAAGGTAAGATGACAGTGACTGAATATGAACGTGAATTTTTTAGACTTAGTAATTATACTCAAGAGTGTGTGTCTACTGAAACTATTATGTGTAAGAGATTTAAAGATGGGCTCAATGATGATATTTGACTGTCAGTCGATGTTTTAGAAATAAAAGAGTTTGTTATTTTAGTTGAAAGAGCTTGTAAGGCAGAGGAGTTGCTGAAAGGAAAGGGTAAAGCTAAAATTGGGATGCAAGACACGAAGAAAAGATAGATGAACAAGTCATTTCAGTCTACATCCAAGAGGCCTAGAGAGTTCTCTACGAGATCTAATTTTTCAGCAGGGTATTCTAGCTGAAACAGAGGTAGAAGATTTATGGGTCAGAAAGCTCAGAGCATTTCAATTGCGAGTATTGGCAGTATTCAGCCTGATAAACCCGAGTGTCCTCAATGTGGTCGATGTCATCCAGGTTAATGTCGAGCAACTGAGATTGGTTGTTTTCAATGTAGTGCATCAGATCATTTCATTCGGGAGTGTCCTGATATGGTTAAAAGAGAAGTAATACCGAGTGTAAGATCAGGCAATACCCCTGTTAGAGGCAGACCTCGGAGAAGTTTGGGAATAGGGGCAGGTAGAGGTGCATCTAGAGATTTAGCAACGAGACCAGATGTTAAAGCACCTGCAAGGACCAATGCTATCCGTGCCCGTGAAGAGGCACCCTCCCCCGATGTAATTACTGGTACATTTTCTCTTCATGATGTTAATGTTATTTCTTTTATTGATCCAAGTTTGACCCATTCCTATGTTTGCATGAAATTGATGCCTAGTATGAACATGTCCATAGAGTCTACAGGATTTGTGATTAAAGTATCGAATCTATTGGGTCAGTATGTATTAGTAGACAAAGTATGTAAAAATTGCCTTTTGATGATTAGAGGTTACTGTTTTTCTGCGATGTCATGCTATTGTCATTTGATGAGTTTGATGTGATTCTTAATATGGATTGGTTGACTGCACATGACGTGATAGTGAATTGTGGAAAGAAATTCGTTGAGTTGAAATGTGAAAATGGTGAAATTCTTTAGGTTAATTCAGATGAGTTAGATAGTTCAATTGCCATGATTTCTGTTATGTCTGCTCAGAAATGCTTGAGAAAAGGATATGAAACTTATCTTGCTTTTGTGTTGAATACTAAAGATCCAGAGTTGAAAATTGAATCAGTGCTTGTGGTATGTGAGCTTCCTGATGTGTTTTCGAAAGAACTACCAGGTTTGCCTCCTATCAGAGAAGTTGAGTTTGGTATTGAATTGGTTCTGGGTACAACACCCATTTCTATTACTCCTTATAGAATGGCTCCAATGGAATTGAGAGAATTGAAATTTTAGTTGTAGGAACTAACAGAGAAAGGCTTTACAAGACCTAGTTGTTCACCATGGGGTGCACCAGTGCTCTTTATGAAAAAGAAAGATGGTTCGATCAGATTGTGTATAGATTATCGGCAGCTTAACAAGGTGACTATTAAGAACAAGTATCCACTTCCTAGAATTGATGATTTGTTTTATCAATTGAAGGGAGCTACTGTGTTTTCCAAGATAGATATGAGATCCGGATATTATTAGTTGCGAGTTAAAGAGTTAGATGTTCTGAAGACTGCTTTCTGGGCTAGGTATGGCCATTATGAGTTCCTTGTCATGCCATTTTCCTTGACTAATGCTCCTGCCATTTTCATGGACTTAATGAATCGAATTTTCAAACCTTACTTGGATAAATTTGTAGTTGTGTTCATTGATGATATCTTGATTTATTCTCATGATAAGACTGAGCATTCAGAGCATTTGAGAACAGTTTTACAGACTTTGAAAGATAATCAGCTTTATGCCAAGTTTAGCAAAAGTGGGCTCTGGTTATGGGAAGTTGGTTTTCATGGACATCTAGTCTCAGGTGAAGGTATTAAAGTCTATCTGAGCAAGATTTTAGCCATTGTTGATTGGAAGCTTCCCAGGAATGTATCAGAGGTCAGAAGTTTTCTTGGTCTCGCCAGTTATTATAGACGATTTGTAGAGGGATTTTCCATGATAGCTACTCCATTGACCAGATTGCTACAGAAAGATGTAAAGTTTGAATGGACTAAAAAATGTCAGCAGAGTTTTGACAAGTTAAAGGCATTGTTGACTAAAGCTCCTATCTTAGTACAACCAGAACAGGGTAAAGGGTTTGTGATTTATAGTGATGCATCCTTGAATGGACTAGGCTATGTACTTATGTATGAAGGAAAGGTAATTTATTATGCCTCTAGACAGCTAAAGCCACATGAGAAAAATTATCCGATACATGATTTGGAACTAGCTGCCATTGTATTTGCATTGAAAATCTGGAGACATCACTTGTATGGTGAGAAGTGTCGAATATTTGCTGATCATAAAAGTTTGAAATACTTGATGACTCGGAAAGATTTGAACTTGAGGCAAAGAAGATGGCTAGAGTTGATTAAAGATTATGAACTAGTGATCGATTATCACCCGGGTAAGGCAAACGTAGTTGTTGATGCTTTGAATAGAAAATCTTTATTTGTATTAAGAGCTTTGAACACTAGTTTAACCTTATCAGATGATGGTTCTATCTTAGCTGAATTAAGAGCCAAGCCAATGTTTATTGAAGAAATTTGTGAAGTTCAGAAAGATTACAGTGAGTTACAAGCCAAAAGAGCTCAGTGTGAGTCAGGTATAGAGTCAAATTTTCAAATCAGTTCTGACGGTTGTTTAATGTTCAGAAATCGGATATGTGTACCAAAGAATGATGAGCTTATTCGAAAGATTTTAGAGGAAGCACATAGCAGCTCCTTGTCTATTCATCCAAGTAGTACAAAGTTGTTTAATGATTTGAAGAAAATGTATTGGTGGGTAGGAATGAAGAGAGATATCTTAGAGTTTGTTTCTAGATGATTGATCTGTCAGCAGGTAAAAGCCAAACATCATGTACCTTCAGGTTTATTACAGCTTGTGTTAGATCCTGAGTGGAAATGGGATCGAGTTGCCATGGATTTTGTGACAGGATTGTCATTGACACTAAGAAAGAAAGATGCAGTATGGGTTGTGATTGATAAGCTAACGAAGTCGAATCGTTTTATTCCAGTTCATATGGACTATTCACTTGACAAGTTGGCCGAGTTGTATATTTCAGAGATAGTCAGACTACATAGGTTACCGTTATCGATTATGTTAGATAGAGACCCGAGATTCACTTTGTGGCTTTGGAAGAAGTTACAGGAAGCTTTGAGCACAAAGTTGAGTTTTAGTCAACTTTCCATCCTCAGACCGATGGTCAGTCAAAGAGAGTTATTCAGATACTTGAGGATATGTTTAGATATTGTGTCTTAGAATTTCAAGGTAGTGGGGAGAAATATTTGCCGTTGGTAGAGTTTGCTTATAATAATAATTACCAGTCGAATTTGAAAATGGCACCTTGTGAACCTTTGTATGGATGTAAATGTCGCACACCTTTGTATTGGACAGAGCTTAAAGAAAATCAGATTTATAGGGTTGATTTAGTTAAAGAAACTTAAGAGAAAATGAAAGTTATCAGAGATTTCTTGAAAGCAGCTTTAGATACACATAAGTCTTATGCAGACTTGAAAAGAAAAGAGATTGAGTATCAAGTTGGTGACAAAGTGTTCTTCAAAGTATCCCCGTGGAAGAAAGTCTTTAGATTTGGCAAGAAAGGCAAACTAAGTCCACGTTTTATTGGACCGTTTGAGGTGACTGAAAGAATTGGACCATTAGCATATCAGTTATCTTTGCCGCCGGAGTTAGAGAAGATTCATGATGTGTTCCATGTGTCCATGTTACATCGTTACTGTTCTGATCCTTCACATGTGATTTCACAGACAAAGGTTGAGATTCAGCAAGATATGACTTATAGTGATGAACCAGTAAAGATTTTAGCTCGAGAGGTCAAGCAACTAAGGAACAAAAGTATTGCACTTGTGAAATTATTATGGAATAGGCATGGGGTAGACGAGGCTACATGGGAGCTTGAAGAGGTTATGCGAAAATAGTATCCAAATCTTTTCACAGGTAAGATTTTTGAGGACGAAAATCCCTAAAGGGGAAGAAATGTAACATCCTAAAATAGGGCTTAAATGGAACATTGGTTGCGAAACCACGAATCTAAGATAGAAAAGTTTATTCCAATTAATTTTTATAATTTACCAAGTGATTAGATGCTTGTGTTAGAGTATCGATGGAAAATTTTATAGATAGCATGTTTAATTTGCCTACTAGGGCCTAATTGCAAAAGTTGATAAATATGAGTTTTAGATGCTAAAGTATTAAATTGAAGAGTACAATTGAAGTAGAGGTCCTTAAATGGTAATTAGACCACTACGTGTTCATGGACAAAGATGGACATACATAGATAAAAATAACTAAAGTTTTAATAAAGGGTATTTTAGTCATTTGGTAATTAAAAATTAAAAAAGGGAAAAAGATGGAAAAATGTGCCCATCTTCTTCATTAGGCCAAAATTTCAAGGGTTCTTAATATCTAGGGTTTTGTTAAGCTTCCAAGCTTAATAGTAAGTGATTCCAAGCCCCGTTTTTAATGTTCTTTACGTTTTTGAAGTCCCGATAACTTGATTTAGCTTATTCTAGCAATAATTTAACCTAGGGTCCACATTTGGAAAAATACCCATAGGTGAAATGTGTTTATTTTGATGTTTTATGGTAGAATATGAAGCTTGAAATTATGTTAAATGACTTGAGCTAAGCAATTTTAAGCGAAAACGAGTAAAACGACATAATCGGTAAAAATACCTAATGGTCATAAGTACATGTTAGAGTGGGAATTTGATGTTGCCGTAGGTAAATAAATGATCAGCATGTCATAAAACATAAGAATTAGAGATAAATTTTCATTTTCGAGCCTTGGGGAAAAAGTGTAAATAAGCAAAATTTAGGGGCAAAATTATAATTTTTCCAAAGTTAGAGTTAAGGACTGTTTGGATAAATTTGAATATTAAATAAGTTAAATTTCCTATTATAGATCAAGAAGAATGAAATTCGGGGTTAGCCCGAGGAAAGAAAAAGGTTGAGGACTAAATCAAAATATTTGATTATATTTTGTATCGATGTAAGTTTGCGGTAAATAATTGCAATGTTTTATTATTTATAATTAATGATGTTATTTTTCAGCATCTATATATATATATATTGTGAATTTATTCCTTGATGATTCAAGCAAGAATTGACGGAGAAATGATACTTAAAAGTCCCGGTTGAACCTTAGGGATGTGTAGGATACAAATGTCATGACATTAGGGTTTAAGGATACCAAGTAAGACCATGCCAAGGCATGGCATCGGTAAGTTCTACAAGGCAAGGAAATCATGTAAGACCATGTCAAGGCATGGCATTGATAAACTACTACAAGGCAAAGATCCCATGTAAGACCATTCCAAGGCATGGCAATGGTGAGTTCATAAGGCAAGGATACCACGTAAGACCATGCCATGACATGGAAATGGTAAGTTTAAAAAGGAAAGGTACCCTTGTATCCTTAGTATTCCAAATGGTTCAATGGAAAATTCAAAGAGTGTACCAAAGGGAAGGTAAGGTAAGTCCATGTTCGAAAGGTTCAGCTTATCTTGATAATTTATTTAGAATGTTGTTATTTATTTACATGCAAACTTACTATGCTTTATGCTTACTCCCTTTCTTTTCTGCATTTTTTTTATAGTATCGCAAAGCAAACTTGGAAAGTCGTAACGACATCGGAGATCTTCTCACACTATCAACGAGCTATCTCGGTATTTTATGACTAGAAATACTTTAAGTAATGGCATGTATAGGGACTTGGCTATTTTTTGTGTATGTCCTTATGATATGATTAAAGAATGGCATGTGAATACTTCGTAATGATTAGCTCATGATATAGCTAAATAAGAACATGTTTTGGTATTATGTATGCCTAAATGAGGTTTAATGCAAAGAAATTATGGAGTAAGAGTTGGCCATGGAACAGTTAGGAAACAGCAGCAGTGATGTGGTTTTGAAAAATCACTAAAAATTTTAAAAATGGAATTAAATGGCGAATGAGATATAGAATTAAAGCTTATTAGTCTATTTTCATAGGAAAGAAATAGAGCAAGCAAAGAAGCCTATATTCTGAGATATTTCAATTTCTGTAAGACTAGTTTAGAGTGACTTAGTGGTCCCCTGTTCTAACTTTGGAAAAGAACTATAATTTTTACAAAAAGAATTAATTAAAAGTTTATATTTCTAGACTCTTTAGTGAGTCTATTCATTAGAAACAAATGGAAATGTTATCTGATTTCTGTATAATGAGATAATCAATTTTTAGTGAAGAGAGGTCAGGTCCGCTGAACTGTGAAACAAGGGAACATTTAATGAATAAACTGTACTAATTGGCCAAATAAAAAATTCTATAAAGATTATGGTAAGAAGATATATGAGTCTAGTTTCAAGGAAAATTTACAGATTTAAATTTTGAGTTTTGCAACTCGAGTTATAATTAATTTAGTGACTGTTACGCAGATGGACAGTTTTCTTATGAATAGTGAAATAAATTGTTTTGATTTGTGTAAGTAATCGGAAAAATTATAATGCTCCCAGTTTGGTCCCGAACCGTTCCCATTGTACGTTTTAGAGCCTCGAGGGCCCTTTTTAGGGATTTTTTAGATGAATGTGACTAAATTAATTTTTTTTAAAAGTAAATTTTTTTATGCCCCGAACAAGTAAGATAATTCTGGTAACGCCTCGTGCTCGACTCTGGCGACGGCCTCGGGTAAGGGGTGTTACATTTTCTTCAAATCATTGTACATCTTGGTACTTCCCAGATGAATAGTCAAACGGCTATCATTTGTCTCTTGCAAGATTTTCTGAATAATTTCATCGTCCCTCGGTACACAAACTCTGTCTCTAAACATCAAGCATCCATCAGGACTAATTTGAAAATCTGATTCATTGCCCGACTCATATTGAGCTCTTTTAGCTTGCAGGACACTATCATTAGTCTGAGCATCATAAATTTCATGAAGAAATGTATGTCTATCCCTTAGCTTTACGAAAACCGAACCATAATTAAATAACGCCAATCGAGCGTCCATGGCCCTTAGTGCAAACAAAGATTTTCTGCTTAACGCATCGGCGACCACATTCGACTTTCCCAGGTGATAATCGATGATCAGCTCGTAATCTTTAATTAGTTCTAACCATCCCTGTTGTCTCAGATTCAATTCTTCTTTGAGTCATCAAATACTTCAAACTCTTGAGGTCTATGAATTTACGGCAAGTCTTAGTATATAAGTAATGCCTCCAGATTTCCAAGGAAAAAACAATAGCGGCAAGCTCTAAGTCGTGCGTCGGATAATTCTTCTTGTGTGGCTTCAACTGACGCGAAGCGTAGGCTATCAGCTTACCATCTTGAATAAGTACACAACCTAGTCCATTTAAGGACGCATCGTTGTAAACCACAAACTATTTTCCTGACTCAGGCAATAGTAGAACTGGGGCTTCAGTCAACAATGTCTTCAACTTTTCGAAACTCTGCTAACACTTTTCTGTCCATTCAAACTTAATGTCTTTCTGTAGCAACCTCGTCATTGGAGTTGATATCATAGAGAATCCTTTCACAAATCTTCGGTAGTAACCAGCTAAGCCCAAAAAGCTTCTAACCACGGTTACATTTTTAGGTGGTTTCCGTTCAACGACGGCAGAGATCTTACTTGGATCAACTCGGATGCCATCACTCGAAACAATATGACCTAAGAACCCTACTTCTTGGAGCTAAAATTCACTATTGCTAAATTTAGCATACAATTGTTTTTCTCGTAAAGTCTGCCACACAGTTCTCAGATGCTTCGCATGCTCTATCTCATCCTTGGAATAAATCAAAATGTCGTCATTGAACACGATGACGAACTTGTCCAGGTATGGCCAAAATATCCTATTCATTAGGTCCATAAATATGGCCGGTGCATTCGTTCACCCAAATGGCATGACAAGGAATTCATAGTGACCATACCTCATTCTGAAAGATGTTTTAAGATCATCCAATTCCTTAACTCGCAACTGATAGTTGTGGGATCTCAGGTCTATCTTAGAGAATACAGTGGCTACCCTCAACTGGTCTAACAAATCATCAATCCTTGGCAAAGGATACTTATTCTTAATAGTCACCTTGTTCAGTTGCCGATAATCTATGCATAGCCTCATCGAACCATCCTTCTTTACAAACAATACGGGAGCACCCCAAGGCGAAAAGCTCGGCCTTGCAAAATATTTATCTGTCACTTCTTGCAACTGTGCTTTAAACTCTTTCAACTCGATTGGTGCCATCCTGTACGGAGCAATAGAAATAGGAGCTATTCCTGGCACTAGTTCAATACCAAACACTATCTCTCTATTAGGAGGTAGTCAGGGTAATTCTTCCGGGAACACGTCTGGATATTCACATACTATTAGTACGGACTCATTCTTCAACTCCGTTTCCTTAGTATTCAATACAAAAGCAAGGTAGGCTTCGTGCCCCTTTCTCATATGTCTTTGAGCAGCTATTGATGTAATTACAACCGGCAGAGTATCCAACTCTCTTGAATCAACCCATAGAATCTAACCATCTGGGCACTTCGGTTCAATATACTTAGTACCACAGTTTACAATTACATCATGCAGGGCTAACCAATCCATACCAAGTATTACATCAAACTCATCAAATGGCAATAACATAAGGTTAGCCGAAAAGCAATGACCCTGAATCGTCAAAGGACAATTCTTACAAACTTTATCAATCAGGACTGACTTGCCTAATGGGTTCGACACTCTGATTATAAATTTCATAGGTTCAATGTATATATTCATGCTAGACACCAATCTAATGCAAATATATGAATCCATCGACCCCGGATCAATTAAGGCAACAACACAAGTATTTAATAGAGAAAACGTACCTGTGATAACATCAAAAGGAGAGGCTTCCTCGAGCGCGTATTGCATACGTTCCTGCCAGGGCTCAAGCCTCTGATTTTGTAGTGTCTTTGGCCATAGCTCGACTGCCACTAGCACTTCCAGGATATCTCGGAGGTCTACCTCGTGAAATAGGAGCACTCGATTTAGAGGGTACTTCCACCTCTTTATCGGTTCGCTCTGGGCAGTCTTTGAGGAAGTGGTCAAGAAAACCACATCTATAGCACGCACTACTCTTCATCCGACACTCTCCAAAGTGAAATTTATTGTAGCTTTTACACTTCGGCTTTTGGTCATCTACACTCCCCACACTAGTCACCATCGGGGAGGAAGACTTCTGATTACATCTTTTGGAGCCTCTCGCTCTACCCGAATATCGTACCGATAAAGTGGAGCGTTCATGTTGGCTCCTTGATTTCTTTGTGAGAAATGAGAGCGTCTTACCGCTGGACCTCTTGCTCGCAACTCAAGCTTCTCTCTTAGCTTACCTCCTTTCATTATCGAGTTCCTCGGCCTTCTTGGCCCAATCAGCTAATGCAGCAAACTCTCGTATCTCAAGAATCCCAATCAATAGCTTAATTTCCTCATTCTGACCTTCCTCGAAGCGTTTACACATTTCTGACTCTGTTTGAACCCATTTAGTTGCATACTGACTTAGCCTTACAAACTCCCTTTCGTATTCCGCTACAGTATTATTTCCTTGTTTGAGTTCCAGGAACTCCTTTCGCTTTAAGTCTAAGAACCTTTAACTGATGTATTTCTTCTTAAACTCCACTTGAAAAAATTCCCAAGTAATGTTTTCCTTTGGTACCACTGAAGATACGGTCTTCCACCAGTGGCATGCAGTATCCTTTAGGAGAGATACATCACACTTTAAACACTCCTCAGGTGTGCACGATAATTCATCAATGCTCGTGTAGTATTCTCGAGCCAGAACTCGGCTCGTTCAGCACCATCATCAATCTTAGCTCTAAATTCTTCAGCAGCATACTTTCTAAGCTTGTCCACCGAGGCTTTACCAACTCTTACAGGTACCATACCTCATGGCACTTCCTCATCAGGTCGGTTAAGGGGCGGGGAAGGTCGTGGTATATTAGGGCGATTCCTCAAATAATCCCCAAACCATTCATCCATCATGTCAAAGAAAGCGGCTCTGGCCTCTTCCCGGCCTTCAGACATAGGCCTTCTACTACTACTAGAAACAGGTCGTTGTACGGAAGCTAGAGCATGGCTCTCGACTCCCTCAGACTCATCTTGCGCTTGATTGGAAGATATTTACTATATCCAAAGACAATTAAATAGTTAGAAGATATCACACTATCAACGTTCGTATAATGGCATGTATAACTAAACTCGATACACTCTATGGTAGTCCTAGAACCGACTAAATCGTAGTGCTGATACCACTAAATGTAACACCCCTTAACCATACCTAAGACCGGGTCCAAGTACGAGGCGTTACCAGACATGTACTCGAACATTTTTGAGAAATACAGGTTATAAAATTTCGTTCCAATTTGAACCCTATCAAACAACATCATAGTGTCCCTATTATGGGCCTACGGGGCCCAAAACATACATTGAGAATTGTCCAAGACTAAACCGACGACCTGAGAAAGTTCTTGAAAAATTTTCTAAGTTAAGCCTCACATGCCCGTGTAAAGGCAATTCACACGCTCGTGTGCTTTCAGACACGCCCGTATCCCCGAGCCGTGTGGAAGTAATTGAATTTATTTTCTATTTTGAACCTATAGGGGTTTTCACACGCCCGTGTCCCTAGCCCGTGTCCTTTACACGGCCTAGACACGCCCGTGTGGTTGCTCGTGTCCAAAAAATTGAGCATTTTGTTTATGACATCAGCATGCATTTAGGGGCACACGGCCAAAACACACGACCGTGTGCTAGGCTGTACCCTCCACACAGTTGAGACACACGATCGTGTCTCTACCCATATGTTTACTACCATGCATTATGACTTAATATTTTTAGATGCAGGGGACATACGGACATTTCACACGCCCATGGGGTGGTCCGTGTGTCACACACAGCCTAGACACACGCCCGTGTGTCCACCCGTGTGGACCTTGTTAGGCTATTTTCCAAGCTTTTGGTCACCCTCTAATATGCATATCCACTTATAGTTTTCAATAACACTTGACATGGTCTAATTATACTCTTAAATGACTTTAATATGCTTCATTGCATGTAAACCTCATCTCATCAGTTTTTATACATACTAGGTTATCACCTTTATATTAAGGATTTCCAGGACTTGTAACTCAATTAACCTTTGCTCGTTATCTTAACTCATTGCCAAACTGTGGCCTAACCATCCTATGTGATTTGGTCATATTATATATGACTAATTGTATCACACCATATTTAATCATCACAAGAACATTGGAACATAACATGCACAATTTGGTAGGTCATAACCTACACCAAAATGAGCCAATTTCCATGGCCATATACAAGTGAATATGTATACTTTTATAAGCCTTCATATTGGCTAATCAATTGACATATATAACAAAATAACAAAAGCCCTATACATGCTATTGAACAAAATAAGAGTATCTATATACCAAAGCTAGACAAGATGATAGTGTGTTGACTTTCCAACCGTCTCCCAAACTTCGCGACTCCATGAGCTCTGTAAGACAGAGAAAAGAGAGGGGTAAGCATTTACATGCTTAGTAAGTCCGAATAATTGGAAAGTAAACTTATCGATTAATTACATTGTATCCATATTAGGCAATAAAACCAACAAGCATTAAATAGTTTCCCTATCACATGCACTCAAACCGACAAGTTAGTTCCATAACAATACACCATGTAATTTGTCTTAGATGATCTCATCATTCAACATTTTCATTTTCATATCTCATGTTGATCCCGTTCAGTTTCTCAGAAATCTCGATGGATTATCCATTTACTGTCAAGTCATAAGAGCGACCATCTCAAGTGCACACTCCCGCGAACCTCACATCATAAGGCGGGATTACCAGTCCATGCTAAATCCCCCGTAGTGTAAACTCATAGGGTGATGTCGGGATTACCAGTCCAGACTAAATCCCTTGTAGCGACAAACACCAGTAATGAGCTTGAATCTGAATTACCAGTCCAGGCTAAATTTAGACCCTAGTCGGATTACCCGTCCGGGCTAAAGCCACAATGCACACATATTCTTCGGGAGGCTCGATCACTCAAGGAACACCAGCCGGGGCTAGATCCTTCCTATATTCGAGATCAACAGATTACCCGCTTGGGCTAAATCCTTTTCTGCAACACATGCAGGATCTCAAGTCATGTAAGCCATGGATTATCCATCGAATTTCCCTTTTTGACTTCAACCGGGACATTTATTACCATTTCATTATTATTAACACATTTCATAGATTTTCATGCCATCATTATAACCAATTATCATACATTCATAATACATGTAATTAGGCATATTAATAGTTTACTTAAAGTTATTCAAACTTACCTGGTATCCATTTCGATTTTGTGTCTCGGTTATTCTGAAACCTTTCATTTTTCTCGATCGACCTCCAGAATTTGTTCCTCGGGGTCTATAATAATAAAATGAATCATTAATATCTCACATTATTCTTTTCGAGTCTAAATTTCACCCCCGAACAAAATGATCGTTTTGCCCCTAACCTTTCACATTATTTACGATTTAGTCCCTAAGCTCGTATGATGAAATGCATGAATTTTCTATATTACCCAAGCCTAGCCGAATGTTCTTTTCTCTTATGGCAGCCCACATTTTTCCATTTTTTCACATTTCTACCACATATTTTACACCTTTTGCAAAATGGTCCTTTTATGGGTTTTTCATGAAAATCACCTAGAAAAAATGTTTAACACACATCCAAATTTCGTATTCCTCCATAAATCATCAAAGAATAAACATGTCACACATAGGTCACTTTACAGACATGAACCCTAAATCAAAATATGGGTAGAAATGGAGAGAGTAAGTTACCGGGATTTCAAAAATACGAAGAACATTAAAAACGGGGCTTGGGAGCACTTACTATTGAGCTTGAAAAGTGAAGAAACCCTAGCTATGGTGGCTCTCAAATTTTGGTAGCAAGGTGGAGAAGATGAGCTGATTTTTGGCTTATTTTCACATTTTATTTCGTTAATTAGCCAAATGACCAACATGCCCTTAAGCCCTTTCTTTCGAATTTTATCCATACACGCCCATTTTTGTCCAAAAACTCAAGAATTGAGCAAATTGCTTCTAGAATCCAAGTTTTTCACTTTATTCAATTTGGTCCTCATTTTCCAATTAGACACCTTACTCATAGAATTTCTTCATGAAACTTTAACACATGCATATCTCATATTCTAGACCTCATAATAATCATAAAATAAATATTTCAACATCGAATTTGTGGTCCCTAAACCACTGTTTCGACTAGGCCCTATTTCGGGATGTTACAAAGTCCCATGCAAATAGTGAGTAACTATAGGCTACCATAAGGTATCGTACTCCCAACATATCTCAATTTTCCCATGAAATAAGGATTCATAAACACTAATTTCTCATATTTGTTTCTCACGAATCATACAACATTGGTTTGAATTCACATTTCATAATTCGTGTAAAATACACAAGTAGTCATATGCATAACTTACTCACTTTCCTCATTTACTAAACATACAACGTAAATGAAGCTCGTATGTCGTAATTCTCATTTAGGTACCTATACCACTCAACACATGGTCATAAGTTCTCTCATTTTGATAAATACGATAAATCTCCCTTTGAACCATTTGGAATACTATAGGATATTCAATAGCCCCAAACATGGGACAAGGTGCCGACGCCATGTCCCAGACATGGTCTTGCCATGTCCTAGACATGGTCTTGCCATGTCCCAAACGTGGTCTTACACTGGCTAACACATCAAAATCGATGCCACGTCCCAGATAGGTCTTACACTGACTTTTGTATATCGAGGCTGATGTCGTGTCCCAGACAGGTCTTACAATGGCTCTCATCTATCGGTGTCAATGCCATGTCCCAGACAGGTCTTACACTGGCACACAACAAGCTGACACCATGTCCTAGACAGGTCTTACACCAGCTTATATATCTCGAGGCTGATGCATGTCCCAGACATGTCTTACACTAGCTCTCGTCTTAATGCCGACACATGTCCCAGACATGTCTTACACTGGCTTGTATATCTCGAGGCCGTTGCATGTCCCAGACATGTCTTACACTGGCTCTCATAATGTGGCTGATGCATGTGCCAGACATGTCTTACACTAGCACACATATCACCCAATGTCATGGCATGAATATCCAATTCTATTCCTAATGTTCAACCGGGAGTCTTTATTACATTAATCTCTTAACATGCATACTCATATTCACAATCAAAACAATTTATGCAATATCAATTCAATCATAAATCATAAAAATATAGTTGCATTATTAACATACAACTTACCTCGAATTACAAAATGTAGGTGACTAGTCGATTTAATCTATTTGTTTGGCTTTCCCCCGGTTCAGGTTTGGATTTTGTATTTCTTGATCTAATATAATACAAATTCACTCATTTAATCACTAAATAAATTTAGACAATCAAAATTCATATTTTTGGCAAAATGACCATTTTGCTCCTAGACTTTGACAAAATCACCATTTTACCCCTAGGCTCAAAAATCGATTTTTATTGAATTTCTTCATGCCTTAAACCTAGTCGAACCCTTTTAATCATATAGCAACCCAAAATTTTCATTATTTCACCACATTACTATCCATTTTACAATCTTTACAAAATGGTCCTATTAAGGTTTTCATGAGAAGTTCTTTCACAAAAGTTGTTTATTTCACAACTATAACTCACATTCTTCCATAAAATTTCGGTTAACAACATATATGCTTTCATGGAAAAACCCTAGACTCTCAACCATTTTGGAAAATAGTCCCCTCATTAGTTAGGCTACAAGGGTTCCAAAAGTACCAAAATCATCAAAAATAACTATCTAAATCACTTACTTGAGAGAGGAATAAGTGGCTGAAAGTTTCAAGCTTCCAAAAGCCTTAATTTGTTGGTATTTTCGGTGGAGAAAAAGGTGATAAAAAAATATGATAGCTTTTCTCTTTATTTTGTTTATTTTATCAATTAAGTCACCAACACCCACCTAACCTTGACAATTTGGTCAAATCTTGTCCCTATGGCCGACCAAGCTTCTTTTAAGGGTCTAATTGCACTTTAAAGACCTCCAACTATGGCTCTCTAGCTATTTAACACATTTTTCTAGAAAATCACAACTTTTTCCCTTTATGCAATTTAGTCCTTTTTCGCAATTAAGCTCACAACGCTAAAATTAATTCACCAAAATTTTCATACACTCATATAATCATACTATGACACCAAAATCATAATAAAAATAATTTCTTGACTTCAGATTTATGGTCTCAAAACCACTATTCTGCCTAAGCCCAAAATCGGGCTGTTACAATTCTCCCCCTTAGGGATTTTTATCCCCGAAAATCTTACTTCGGGTATTGATCTCTCATGGTCTCCTCGGGTGCCCATGTGGCTTCCTCGACTCCATGTCTATGCCACAAAACTTTCACAAGTGCTATACTCTTATTCCTCAATTGTTTAATCTCTCGAGCCAAAATCTTAACCGGCACTTCGCCATAAGTCATGTTCGGCTGAATCTCAACCGTAGTTGGCGCGATCACATGTGAAGGATCCGATCTATATCGACGTAACATTGACACATGAAACACGTCATGAATCTTTTCCAACTCTGAGGACAAGGCCAATCGGTAGGCAACAGGCCCTACTCTCTCTGTAATCTCATAAGGTCCTATAAAACGAGGGCTCAGGTTGCCTTTTCTACCGAATCTAAGGATTTTCCTCCACGAGGATACTTTCAAAAACACCCTATCACTGACTTGAAACTCAATTTCATTTCATTTCAAATCTGCATAGGATTTTTGTCTATCTGAAGCGACCATTAAACAGTCACAGATCACCTTAACTTTCTCTTCAGTTTCTTTGACTAAATCAACCCCGTGAATCTAATTTTCTCTAAGTTCGGTCCAATATAAGGGCGTCCGACACTTTCGTCCATATAAACCTCATAAGGCGCCATTTTCAAACTTCACTGATAACTATTATTGTAGGCAAACTCTACCAACAGTAAGTACTTTTCCCAACTGCCTTGAAACTCGAGAACACAACATCGCAACATGTCTTCTAATGTCTAAATCACTCTTTCTGATTGACCATTAGATTGAGGGTGAAATACCGTGCTAAAATTCAATTTTGTTCTCAATACCTCTTGTAGCTTTTTACAAAATTGCGAGGTAAATCTCAGATCTCTATCCGAAATAATCGAAAAGGGTACTCCATGAAGTCTCACGACCTCAGAAACATACAATTTAGCCAAATTTTCAACGGAAAAGTCAGTACGCACTGGTATAAAATGTGCCGACTTGGTAAGCCTATCATTAACAACCAAAACGGAATCCTTTTTCCTTGGTGTCAAAGGCAACCCTGACACAAAATCCACAGTTACACGATCCCATTTCCAGTCGGGAACTATTACGGGTTGAAGTAAACCTGAAGGTACTTGGTGTTCAGCCTTCATTTGTTGACAAATTAGACACTTAGAAACAAATTATACATTTCACACTATTCGAATGGATAGACAAGCAACCACTATGTGCTTCTCGTAGAATCCTCTGAATAAGTTCATCGTCCTTGGGTACACAAACCCTATCTTTGAACATTATACACCCATCAGTACCAATCTGAAAGTCTAATTCACAATCTCTCTTGATCTGAGTCACCTTGCCTTGCAATTCCTTATGACCCTTTTGAGCTTCATAGATCTCTTGAGAGAACATCGGTCTAACTCTTAGTTCTGCTAGAACCGAACCATCATTGGCCATATACAACTGAGTGTTCATGGCCTCAAGGCGAATAATGACTTTCTACTCAGTGTGTCGGTGACTACATTTTCCTTTCCTGGGTGGTAGTTGATTATCAACTCATAGTCTTTGATCAACTCCAACCATCTCTGTTGTCATAGGTTCAACTCCTTCTGAGTCATCCAATACTCGAGGCTTTTATGGTCGGAGAACACTTGGCATTTCTCGCCATACAAATGATGCCTCCAACTTTTCAACGTGAACACGATGGCAGCCAACTCTAAATCATGCGCCGGGTAGTTTTTCTCATGTGGCTTCAGTTGTCTCGAAGCATAAGCTATGACCTTACCTTCTTGCATGAGTATGCACCCCAATCCATTCAAGGAAGTGTCGATATACACTACAAACTCTTTTCCCGGTTCTGACTGCACTAAAACTGGGGCTTCAATCAATAAAGCCTTTAATGTCTCAAAACTCTGTTAGCACTCATCATTCCACTCGAACTTGACCTCTTTTTCTAACTGCCTAGTCATCGGAGTAGCTATCATGGAGAACCCTTTAACAAACCGTCTGTAGTAGCCTGCTAGGCCCAAAACACTTCTAATCCCTGACACATTTCTCGACAATTTCCACTCAAGAATGGTCAATGTCCTACTAGGGTCAACTCTAATTCCATCACCTAACACGAAGTGTCCTAAGAATCTGACCTCTCGGAGCCAAAACTCACTTTTACTAAACTTGGCATACAACTGCTTATCCCTCAAGGTTTGCAAAATAGTTCTCAAGTGCTCCGCGTGTTCACTCGCATCTCGATAATAAATCAATATATCATTGATAAATACCACCACAAACTTATCCAAATACAGCTAAAAATGCAGTTCATCAAATCCATAATACCGCAGGGGCACTTGTGAAACTGAAGGGCATGACAAGGAACTCATAGTACCCATATCTTGTCCTAAATGCGGTTTTCAGTACATCTTGTTCCTTTACTCTGAGCTGGTAATAACCAGACCTCAAGTCTACCTTGGAAAACATGGTGGCTCCTTTCAATTGGTCAAACAGATTGTCTATCCTTGGAAAGGGATACTTGTTTTTTACAGTCACCTTGTTAAGTTGTTTAATCTATACATAACCTCATCAACTCGTCTTTCTTTTTCACAAAAAGTACCGAAGCACCCCGTGGAGAAAATCTCGGTCTCGCAAAGCCTTTATCCGTTAACTTTTGTAGTTGGACTTTCAACTCCTTTAACTCCGTCGGAGCCATCCTATACAGAGCAGTCAAGATGGGTGCTGTGCCAGAGACTAATTCAATTCCAAATTCAACTTTCCTCACCGGAGGCAATCTGGGTAATTCCTTCAGAAACACATCTGAGAACTCACATACCACTAGTACTGACTCGATCTTCAATTCAGATGTTTGAGTATTCAACACAAAGGCGAGGAAAGCTTCGCACCCTTTTCTCAAATATCTCTCCGCAGTCACAGACGATATTACTACAGGTGAATTGTCTAATTCATCGTTTCAAACCGAAAAACATCCTCGCTCCCACATTTCGACTCGATAAATTTTCCTCCACAGTCCACTACAACACCATGAGAAGTTAATGAATTCATCCCAAGGATTACATCAAATTCATTAAACGGCAATAACATTAAGTTAGCCGGAAAACAATGACCCCTAATCATCAAGAGACAATTTTTATACACTCGGTCAACCAACACATATTTGCCTAAAAGGTTGGACACTTTTACCACAAATTCAGTGGACTCGACTATCACATTCATACGGGGTATCAATTTCATACAAATATAGGAATGGGCAGGCCCCGAGTCAATCAAGGCAACGACAGATATATCATGGATAGAAAAGGTACCCGTAATCACATCGGGAGACTCTGCCTCATCGCGAGCACGTATAGCATAAGTCCTTGTAGGCGCTCTACCCTCAGACCTCACAACAGCATCTCTAGGCACACCTCTACTGCTAACCCCACTTTTTAGATTCTTATGTGATCTACCCCTTGAAGGAGCGTTACTCGATCTCACACTTTGATCCTTATCTTTCTCGACCATCTCGGGACAGCTACGAATAAAATGGTCCAACGACCCATATTTAAAGCAGCCTCTTTCATTACCTCGGCACTCATTGAAATCACGCCTACCGTACTGATGAACATTCTGTCCTATTTGGTTGGGCACTACCAACACATGCAATAGAGGTGGTTTAAGCTTTAGACACTACATGTTGTTTGCTCTTTTTTTGCTCGACAATCGTACTGACGCATGTGATCGAGCAGGAAAATCTATCGATCTCTTAGATGAAGTCTGGGGTGATTTCCCCATCTGTCTTTTCTTTGAGTCACGAGACTGGATGTCAGGTTTTCTCTTCTCTTTGGCCAATTCGTCAGCCTTGCAAGCTCTCTCAACAAGTACTACAAACTCCTTCAACTCTAAAATGCCAACCAATAGACGGATGTCTTCGTTCAACCTATCTTTAAACCTTTTACACATCGTGGCATCTGTGGATGCGCACTCCCGTGCATACTTGCTAAGTCTCACAAACTCGCTTTCATACTCCGTCACAGTCATACGGCCTTGCTTCAGTTCGAGCAATTCTTTCCTCTTTTGGTCGATGAACCATTGGCTAATGTACTTCTTTCGAAACTCTACCTGAAAGAATTCTCACGTTATCTGCTCTCTCGGTATGACCGACATAAAAGTATTCCACCATTGGTAGGCCGAGTCTCGCAAGAGTGACACTACATACTTCATGCACTCCTCAGGTGTGCATGATAGCTCATTAAAGACCCTAATGGTATTCTCCAACGAAAACTCTGCTATCTCTGGGTCATCATCTATGTTTGCCCGAAATTCCTTGGCCCCGTGCTTTCTAATTTTATCCACTAGAGGTTTGTCTCTTCTATCCATTTCTGCTCCTTGAAGAGCTATATGAATGGGTTGAGGAATTGGGGGAGGTGGGGGAGGTGGAGTATTCAGATTCTCACGAATAAACTCTGAGTACCATGCATCCATCATGTAGAGGTAAGCTTCTCTAGCCCCTTCGCCCTGACTCATTTTTAGGGCCCACTGTCTACCGGCACGGTCCCTTCAGCGGGAGCCAGCGCATTACTTTCCATATCATCCGTCGTAGCCACATCAAGATCCATCTACTATATATAAAAACACAATTTATTTCATCATGAGTCGTCACACTATCAATATACAATTATGGCATGTATAGCTAGACTCGTACTCACACTAGGTTAGTCCTAGAATCGACTAAATCATAGCTCTGATACCACTAAATTTAACACCCCTTATTAGAGTCTGAGGCCGGGACTGGGCACGAGGCATTACCTGACCTAAACGTATGCATACGATCATTTTCAAGTTATAAAACTAGATCAAATTTAAAACTTCTCGCTCTTAATCTAAAAATTCTCAATAAGGGCCTACAACGACCAAATCATCCTTGGGAAACCATCCGGGATTAAACCAAACATCTTTAAAGAAATTGAAAAGAATGTAACTTAAGATAGGGGCACACGCCCATGTGGAAAGATGACATGCTCGTGTGGCCATTTTGACCTGGCCGTGGTAAAGGCCCATGTGGTTCACACAGCCTAAGCATACGGGGACACGCCCGTACCCCGAGCCTTGTGAATTAAATACCAAATTTTAACCAACAAGGGTTTTCACACAGCCGAGCACACGCTCGTGTCTACAGCCCGTGTTCCCCACACAGCCATGACACGCTTGTGTTGAAACCAGTATGTAAAAACCTTGACATTTTGTTTTTTGACGTTAGTAACAAATTAAAGGCACACGGCCAAGGCACACACCCGTGGCCAAAGGCTGTGACCTCCACACGGCCGTGTCTCTGCTCGTGTGTTTACTACCATGCATGCTGACTAGAAAATTTGAGGAGCAGGGGACACACGGTCGAACAACACGCCCATGAGGCTGATTGTGTGTCACACATAGCCTCGGCACACGCCCATATGTCTAGCCGTGTGGACAAAAATAGGCTATCTACCAAGCCTTTTTGTGACTCTTACTTACACCTACCTATAAAACAATACATACCACTAATTCACAGGGCAACACAAAGCCAATTCAACCACAACAAGATATCTAATACAACCACATTACACTTTAACAATCTAATAAGAACTTGATTAGTCATGCGATTTACTCATCTATGAGATCATCATCATTTGCATTTATCAATAACACATATTAGCCACCATCCATGGCATTATACAAAATGACTGAAGAGCTATGACAAGCCATTTGTTTAGCCCAAAACAATGCGACCATTACATAAACTCTAGTTCCTATACATGCCATAATCAAAATGATAAAACTAGCTACACCAAATGCTTCAAGGATAGTGTGACTGGCTTTTCCGATGTAAGGCGATGATCCACGAGCTACTTTGGCGGCACTATATGTAACACCCCTCACCTGTACCCAATGCCGGGACAAGGTTAGAAGCATTACCGGGCTTACACATTCACAAACACACTAAATCGGGTCACCTAATTGCACCCAAAATTAAAACTTCTCAAACACATGCATATCGTCCCTTATATAGGCCTTCGAGACCTAAAACATACATCGAGGCTGTTCGGGACAAAACCAAGAACATTCGATAAACTTTGGGCAACTTGTTAAATTTCCTTGCTTTTGTGAGTCACGCGCCCGTATGGATGGGGCCGTGTGGTTGCACACGCCCATGTGGCTTGGGACACGCCCGTGCCCTCAGCCCATGTAACTCTTTGTTTATGACGTCATCATACATGTAGGGGCACATGGCCAAGACACACGCCCGTGCTCGACACTGACTTAAAATTTTAGGTGCAGAGGAAGCACGGCCATACCACACGCCCTTAAGGGCAATCTGTGTGTCACACACGGCCTAGACACACGCCCGTGTGTCTACCTATGTAGACCTTGTTAGGCTGTTTTTTAGGCCTTTGGTCACCCTCTATCAAGCTGTCACACTTATAGGTTACCTTAATACATAATAAGGCCAGATTATATACTTACATATATCCTTGATAAACCTCATTACATGTAAACCTCATATCATCGGTTTTATACATGCTAGGTTATTTCCTTTGTATTAAGGATTTTCCATGCCTCATTAACACCTTTAGGATTGGCTCATTATTGTAACTCATTGCCAATTATGGGCAAGCCACTACTTGTAAACATAAACATGCATCGATTTTTAGGTCATCGCGTACTTCAAAATAAGCCAATTTGCATGGCCAAATACAAGAAGATATGTAAACTTTTACAAGCTTTCATATGGGCAATTCAAATGAACATATCACAAAATGAACCAAAGCCCTATACATGCCATTGAACAAAATAAGAGTATCTATATACCAAATTTGGACTAATTGATAGTGTGATGATTCTCCAACCGTCTTCCAATCTTTACGAGTCCTCGAGCTCAGTAAGACAAGGAAAAGAGAGGGGTAAGCATTTACATGCTTAGTAAGCCCGAATAACTAGAAACTAAACTTACCAAGTAATTAGCATACAACCATATTTAGTAAATATACCAATTAGAATGAAATGGTTTCCCTATCACATGCACTCAATCAACAAGTTAGTCACAATAACAATAGACCATGTAATTTGTCTTAGATGAGCTCATCATCCAATATTTTCTTTTTTGGATCTCATGTTAATCCCGTTGAGTTTCTTGGAAACCTCAATGGATTATCCATTTACCGTCAAGTTATAAGAGCGATCATCTCATGTATGCACTCCTACAAACCTTACATCTTACGGCGGGATTACCAGTCCAGGCTAAATCCCCCGTATTTAAACTCATAAGGTGATGTTGGGATTACCATTCCAGGCTAAATTCATTATAGCGACAAACACCCTTAATGAACTTGGATCTGAAATACCAGTCCAGGCTAAATTCAGACCTTAATCGGATTACCCGTCCAGGCTAAATCCAAAATGCACACATATTCTTCGAGAGGCTCGATCACTCAAGGAACACGCGTCCGAGCTAGATCCTTTTTATATTTGAGATCAACAGATTACCTGCCCGAGCTAAATCCTTTCTGCAACACATGTAGGATCTCAAGTCATGTAAGCCATGGTTTATCCATCAGATTCCCTTTCCAACCTCAACCGGGACATTTATCAACATGTCATTATTAAGGATGTAATTCGTAGATTTTCATGCCATCAAAAAATGCAATTACCATACATTCATAGATCATGCAATTAAGCATATTATGTGTTTACTTTAAGTTATCCGAACTTACCTGGTATCCGTCTCGGAATCGTGTTTCGGTTATTCTGAAAATTTTCGTTTTCCTCGATCGACCTCCGAAATTTGTTCCTCAGGGTCTATAATAATAAAATTAAATTATTAACACCTCACATTATACCTTTTCAAGTCTAAATTTCACCCCCGATCCAAATGACCGTTTTGCCCCTAACCTTTCACATTTTTACGTTTTAGTCCCTAGGCTCGTATAATGAAATGCATGCTACTTCTACCTTACCCAAGCCTAGCCGAACACTTTTCCCTCTTATGGAAGCTCGCATTTTTCAATTATTTCACATTTCTACTTCATACTTTACACCTTTTGCAAAAAGGTCCTTTTAGGAGTTTTTCATGAAAATTACCTAGGAAAAGATGTTTAACACACATCCAACTTTCATATTCCTCCATAAAACATCAAAATAAAAGTAACTCATGCATGGGTAAATTTCTAAACATGAACCCTAGCATGAAATATGGGTAGAAATAGAGAGAGTAAATTACTGGGATTTTAAAAATACGAAGAACATTAAAAACGGGGCTTGGGAGCACTTACTATTGAGCTTGAAAAGCTTGAAAACCCTAGCTATGGAGAACCCAAAATTTTCGATAGCAACTTGAAAAAAATGAGCTGATTTTTGGCTTATTTTCCCATTATTTCATTAAAATGCCAAATGACCAAAATGCCCTTAAGCCCTTTCTTTAAAATTTCATCAATAAAAGCCCATTTTTGTCCAAAAACTTAGAAATTGGGTAAACTACACTCTAAGGACCTCTAATTAATAATCTAAAGCAATTTCATACAACTTGCTTCTAGAATCCAAGTTTTGCAATTTATTCAATTTAGTCCCTAATTTCCAATTGGACACTTTACTCAAAGAATTTCTTCATGAAACTTTAACACATGCATATTCTCATATTCTAGACCTCATAATAATCATAAAATAAATATTTTAATGTCGGATTTGTGGTCCCAAAACCACTATTTCGACTAGGCTCTATTTCGGGATGTTACATTTCTCCCCCTTAGGGACTTTCGTCCTCGAAAGTCTTACCAGTAAACAGGTTTGGATATTGACTTCTCATGATTTCATCCAGCTCCCATGTAGCCTCTTCCACACCATGTCGATGCCATAAAACCTTTACCAAATCCACGTCTTTATTTATCAACTGTTTAATCTCACGGGCCAAAATCTTGACCGGTTCCTCACCATAAGTTATGTCCGGTTGAATTTCAATCTCAGTCGGTGAAATCACATGAGAGGGGTCTGATCGATATCGTCTTAACATAGATACATGGAACATGTCATGAATCTTTTCCAATTCGGGTGGCAATGCCAAACGATAGGCTAATGGTCCAACTCTTTCGATGATCTCATACGGTCAAAAAAATCACGGATTCAGTTTGCCTTTCCGACCAAACCTCAATACCTTTTCCCATGGAGATACTTTCAAGAATACTCTATCTCTAACTTGGAACTCGATTTCTTTTCTTATTAGATTAGCATTTGACTTTTTCCTATCCGATGCCGCTTTTAAATAATCTCGTATCACTTTAACTTTTTCTTCAGTTTGCTTGATCAGATCAACTTCGTGAATCTAACTTTCCTTGAGTTCTATCCAGTACAATGAAATTCAACACTTTCTGCCATACAAGGCCTCATAAAGTTCCATCTTCAAACTTGTTTGAGAACTGTTGTTGTAGGTAAATTTTACCAAAGGCAAGTATTTTTCCTAGCTACCCTAAAATTTGAGGATGTAACATCGCAACATATCTTCAAGAATCTGAATCATCCACTCAGACTGACCATCAGTTTGAAGATGAAAAGCCGTACTAAAACCCAATTTTGTACCCAAAGCTTCTTGTAACTTCTTTCAGAACCTCGAAGTGAACCTCGGATCTCTGTCTGGAATAATCAACAATGGTACCCCGTGTAATCTTACAATTTTAGATATATACAAGTCGGCCAATCTATCAAAAGAGTATTCTGTTCTTACTAGAATGAAATGAGCCGACTTCTTCAACTTGTCCACCACAACCCATATAGCATCTTTCTTTTTCAGGGTTAATGGCAATCCTGTCACAAAATCCATAGTAACTCTGTCCCACTTTCATTCGGGGACCATCATAGCCTGTAACAACCCTAAAGGTACTTGATGTTCAGCTTTGACTTGCTGACATATCATGCATTTTGATACAAATTTGGAGATGTCTCTTTTCATGTCGTTCCACCAGTACTTTTTCTTCAAATCATTGTACATCTTGGTAATTCTCGGATGAATAGACAAATGGCTATCATGTGCTTCTTGAAAAATTTTCTGAATAAGCTCATCATCTTTGGTTACCCAAACCCTATCTTTGAACATCAAACATCTATCAGGACCAATCCAAAAATCTAATTTAGTCCCTGACTCACATTGAATTCTTTTAGCTTGTAAGTCATTGTCATTAGTTTGAGCATCATAAATTTCCTGCAGAAATGTTGGCCTAGCTTCTAGCTCTGCCAAAACTGAACCATCATCAAGCAACGCCATTTGAGTGTCCATGGCTCTCAGTGCAAACAAGGATTTTCTGCTTAACACATCGGCGACCACATTCATCTTTCTCGGGTGATAGTCAATGATCAGCTCATAATCTTTAATTAATTCTAACCATCTCCGCTATCTCAGATTCAATTCTTTTTGAGTCATCAAATACTTCAAACTCTTGTGGTTGGTAAATATACGACAAGTCTCACCATATAAATAATGCCTCCAAATTTTCAAGGTAAAAACAATGGCGACAAGCTCTAGATCGTGCGTCGGACAGTTCTTCTTGTGTGGCTTCAACTGTCGTGAAGCATAGGCTATCACCTTTCCATCTTGCATAAGTACACAACCTAATCCATTTAAGGATCCATCACTATAGACCACAAACTCTTTTCCCGACTTAGGTAATACTAAAACAGGAGCTTCAGTCAGCAATGTCTTTAACCTCTCGAAACTCTGCTAACACTTTTCTGTCCTTCAAACTTAATGTCTTTTTGTAGTAACCTCGTCATTGGAGTTGCTATCATGGAGAATCCTTTTACAAATCTTCGGTAGTAACTGGCTAAACCCAAAAAGCTTCTAACCTTGGTTACGTTTTTAGGTGATTTTCATTCAACAATGGCAGAGATCTTACTTGGATCAACTCGGATGCCTTCACCCAAAACAATATGACCCAAAAACCCAACTTCTTGGAGCCAAAACTCACTTTTGTCAAACTTACCATACAGTTTTTTTCCCATAAGGTCTACAACACAGTTCTCATATGCTTCGCATGCTCTGTCTCATCTTTGGAATAAATCAAAATGTCATCAATGAACACAATGACGAACTTATCCAAATATGGCTAAAAGATTCTATTCATTAGCTCCATGAATACGGCCGGTGCATTCGTTAACACAAATGGCATAACAAGGAATTCATAGTGGACATACCTCGTTCTGAAAGCTGTCTTAGGCACGTCCGATTCCTTAACTCACAACTGATAGTAGCCAGACCTCAAGTCTATCATAGAAAACACAGTGGCTCCTCTCAACTGGTCGAACAAGTCATCGATCATTTTCAAATAATGAGTAACTATAGGCTACCATAAGGGATCATACTCCCAACATATCTCAATTTTCCCATGAAAGGATTCATAAACACTACTTGCTCATATTTGTTTCTCACAAATCATAGAACATTGGTTTGAATTCACATTTTATAATTTGTGTAAAATACGCAAGTTGTCATATGCATAACTTACTCACTTTTCTCCTTTACTAAACATGCAATGTAAATGAAGCTTGTATGTCGTAATTCTCATTTAGGTACCTATACCACTCACCACATGGTCATAAGTTCTCTCATTTCGATATAAACCATAAATCTTCCATTGATCCATTTAGAATACTAAAGGATATTCAATAGCCCAAAACATGGGATAAGGTGCTGACGCCATGTCCCAGACATGGTCTTATACTGGCTAGCACATCAAAGTCGATGCCACGTCCCAGATAGGTCTTACACTAACTTTCGTATATCGAGATCGATGCCATGTCCCAGATAGGTCTTACACTGGCTCTCATCTATTGGTGTCGATGCCATGTCCCAGACAGGTCTTACACTGGCACACAACAAGCTGAAGCCATGTCCTAGACAGGTCTTACACTAGCTTGTATATCTCAAGGCTGATGCATGTCCCAGACATGTCTTACACTAGCTCTCGTCTCAATGCCGACGCATGTCTCAGACATATCTTACGCTGGCTTGTATATCTCGAGGCTGTTGCATGTCCCAGACATGTCTTACACTGGCTCTCATAATGTGGCCGATGCATGTCCCAGACATGTTTTACACTAGCAAACATATCACCAAATGTCATGGCATGAATATGCAATTATATTCCTAATGTTCAACCGAGAGTCTTTATTACATTAATCTCTTAACATGCATACTCATATTCAAAATCAAAACAATTTATGCAATATCAATTCAATCATAAATCATAGTAATATAGTTGCATTATTAACATACAACTTACCTCGGATTACAAAATGTAGGTGACTAGTCGATTTGATCTACTTGCTTGGCTTTCCCCCAATTTAGGTTCGGATTTTGTATTTCTTGATCTAATTGATCTAAAATAATACAAATTCACTCATTTAATCACTAAATAAAGTTAGACAATCAAAATTCACATTTTTGGCAAAACGACCATTTTGCCTCTAGACCATTTTGCCTCTAGACTTTGATAAAATGACCATTTTACCCCTAGGCTCAAAAATTGATTTTTATCAAATTTCTTCATGCCTTAAGCCTAGCATAACCCTTTTTAATCTTATAGCAACCCAAAATTTCCATTATTTCACCACATTACTATCTATTTTACATTCTTTACAAAATGGTCCTATTAGGGTTTTCATGAGAAGTTCTTTCACAAAAGTTGTTTATTTCACAACCATAATCATATTCTTCCATAAAATTTTAGTTAACAACATATATGTTTTCATGGAAAAATCCTAGACTCTCAACCATTTTGCAAAATAGTCCCCTCATTAGTTAGCTCACGCTACAAGGGTTCCAAAAGTACCAAAATCATCAAAAATAACTATCTAAATCACTTACTTGAGAAAGGAATAAACGGCTGAAAGTTTCAAGCTTCCAAAACCCTTAATTTTCTGGTATTTTTGGTGGATAAGAAGGTGATAAAAAAATATGATAGGTTTTCTCTTTATTTTATTTATTTTATCAATTAAGTCACCAACACCCATCTAACCTTGACAATTTGGTCAAATCTTGTCCCTATAGCCGGCCAAGCTTCTTTTAAGGGTCTAATTGCACTTCAAAGGCCTCTAATTATGGCTCTCTATCTATTTAACACCTTTGGCTAGCAAATCACAACTTTTTCCCTTTTGCGATTTAGTCCTTTTTCGCAATTAGGCTTACAACGCTAAAATTAATTCACCATAATTTTCATATACTCATATAATCATACTATGACACCAAAATAATAATAAAAATAATTTTTTGACTTCGTATTTTTGGTCCCAAAACCACTGTTCCAACTAAGCCCAAAATCGGGCTGTTACAGATAGTGTGATATAGCTCCGACAAGCTTCCAACCCCAAGAAGCTTCCTAAACACTATAAAACACGGAAAATAACACAGAGTAAGCATTTAATCTTAGTAAGTTCGTATAATTTAGAATTAAGCATTTAATCTTCGTAAGTTCGTATAATTTAGAATTTAACTTACCATTTTAAATCACAATTAAGGTAAGCTAACATAGAATATCCAAACCAATTCGGCCAATACCTTTAGCTAATAGAACATCACTTTTGCACTTTACGCGATTTAGTCCTTTTTATCAAATTAAGCATTCAAACAATAAAATTTCTTAACGAAAATTTCACCCAAACATACTATCATGTTGTAGACATTAAAATAATAATAGAATAATTATTCTAACCTTGAATTTGTGGTCCCAAAACCACTGTTCCAATTTGACTAAAAACGAGCTGTTACAACTCTCCCCCTTTAGGAACTTTAGTCCCCGAAAATCTTACCAAAAAAGAGGTTAGGGTACTTTTTTCTCATAGCTTCCTCAAGTTTGGCTTCTTCAACCCCGTGAAGTTGCCACAACACTTTCACCAAAGCTATGCATTTATTTCTCAGTTCTTTAACCTCTTGAGCTAAAATTCTAATCAGTTTTTCGCTATGCGCCATATCAGGTTGAATTTCTATCTCAGTCGAAGAAATGATATGCGACGGGTTTGATCGATACCTTCGTAACATCAACACATGAAATACATTGTGGATCTTTTCTAACTCTGATGATAACGCTAGCCGATATGCCACTGGCCCTATTTTTTTCAATAATCTCATATGGCCCAATAAATCATGGACTCAATTTGCCTTTACAACCAAATCGAAGAAGTTTCTTCCACAGAGATACTTTCAGAAATACTCTTGTCCCCGATTTGAAATTCAATGTCTTTACGTTTCAAATCCGCATGCGATTTCTATCGATCTAAAGTTACTTTTAAACTATCACAAATTACTTTCACTTTCTCTTATCAAATCAACCCTATGAATCTTTTTCTCACTAAGCTCAGTCCAATACAATAGAGTTTTCCATTTGTGACCATACAATGCTTCATACAGTGGCATTTTTATGCTCGATTGAAAGCTGTTATTATACACGAATTCAACCAATGGCAAATTAGTTACCTTCAAACTCTAAACACAACAACGAAGTATATCTTTGAGAATCTGAATTACTCTCTCAGACTGACCGTCGGTTTGTAGATGAAATGCGGTACTAAAGCTCAACCTCATACCCTGAGCTTATTGCAATTTCTTCCAAAATCGTGACATAAACCTCGGATCTCTATCTAAAATAATAGAAACTGGTCCTCCGTGCAATCTACTAATCCTTAAAATGTACAACTCAGCCAATTTATCAAGTGAATAGTCGTATGTACTCGAATAAAATATGTTGATTTCGTCAGTAGATTAACGATAACCCAAATAGCATCTTTCTTTTTTAGAGACAGAGGGAAACCCAATACGAAATCCATTGTAACTCTATCCCATTTCCACTCCGATTCATCACTGGTTGTAGCAAACCCGAAGGTAGCTGATATTCAGCTTTAACTTGTTGACAAACCAAACATCTCGACACAAATTCTGAAATGTCTCATTTCATTCCTGACCACCAGTATAATTGTTTCAAGTCATTATACATTTTTGTACTCCTCGAATGTACGGATAAACAACCATTATGTGCTTCATGTAGAATTTTCTAAATAAGCTCAGAATTCTTTGGTATACAAATTCTATCTCAGAACATTAAACAATCATTGGATCTGATTTGATAGTCTGAATTACTAGTCGACTTACATTACACTCTTTTAGCTTGCAATTCATTATCACACCTCTGAGCTTCACAAATTTGTTGAAGAATTACCTGTTTAACTTTTAATTCAACCAAAATTGAGCCATCAGTAGACAAGGTTAGCTGTACGTTCATCTCTCGCAAAGCAAATAAAGATTTTCTACTCAAAGCATCCGCGATTATGTTCGCTTTTCCAGGATAATAATCAATCACTAACTCATAATTTTTCAGCAACTCTATCCATATTCGTTGTCACAAATTCAAATCTTTCTGAGTCATGATATACTTCAAGCTTTTATGATCAGTAAAGATATAACACTTTTCACCATATAAATGATGTCGCCAAATTTTCAATGCAAATACAATAGCGGCCAACTCTAAATTGTGCATCAGATAATTCTTTTCATGTGGTTTCAATTGTCTGGAGGCATAGGCTATCACTTTACCCTCTTGCATCAGTACACAACCCCAACCATTCAATGACGCGTCGCTAAAAATCACAAACTCTTTACCCGACTTAAGTTGAACCAAAACTGGTGCCTCAGTTAATAATGTTTTCAACTGATCAAAACTCTGTTGACATTTTTCGTACAACTCGAATTTTATATCTTTTTGTAACAATCTAGTCATCGGTATAGCAATCATCGAGAATCCTTTAAAAATGCCAATAATAACAACCTAACCTCAGAAAGCTTCTGACTTTGGATACATTTCTTGGTGGTTTCCAATCAAAAATGGTTGAAATCTTGCTCAGATCAACTCGTATACCTTCCACTGAAACAATATGTCCCAAAAATTTGACTTCTCAGAGCCAAAACTCGCATTTCCTAAATTTAGCGAACAGTTTCTTATCTCTCGAAGTTTGAAGCACAATCCTTAAATGCCCAGAATGCTTAAACTCATATCGTGAATAGATTAGGATGTCGTCAATAAATACAACAATAAATTTATATAAATACTGTCTAAAAATTTGATTCTTTAAGTCCATAAAAACTATAGGAGCATTGTTAATCCAAAAGGCATAACAAGAAATTCATAATGCCCATACCTTATTCTGAATGCAGTTTTCGGTACGTCCAAATCTTTACCTCACAACTGATACTAACCAAATCTTAGATCAATCTTCGAAAACACGGTTGCACCCTTCAACTGATTGAACAAATCATCGATTCATGGTAAAGGATACTTGTTCTTTATCGTAACCTTGTTGAGCTGACGATAATCAATACAAAATCTCATTGATCTGTCTTTCTTCTTTACGAATAACACTAGTGCACCCTATGGTGAAACACTAGGTTGTACAAAACCTTTATCTGTTAACTCTTGCAACTGAGCTTTCAAGTCTTTCAATTCTGTCAGAGCCATTTTATACAGAGCTATCAATATCAGTGATGTTCCCGGTACTAACTCAATAGAAAACTCGACCTTTCTGATCTGTGGCAAACCTGGTAACTCTTTTGGAAACATATTCAGATACTCATAGACTATTGGTACTAATTCAATCTTCGATTCAGACACTTTTGTATCTAATACATAAGAAAAATAAGCTTCGCAACTTTTCCTCACATATTTCTGAGCTGACATAGATGAAATCGCAACAGGCAATCCAATCAATTTATCTGATTCAATTCAAAGGATTTCACTATTCTAACATTTCAATTCAATATCCTTTCGTCTACAATTTATAATAGCATCATGCAGAAATAACCAATCCATACCCAATATCACACCGAATTCATCAAATGGCAAAAGCATCAAATCAACCAGAAAATAGTAACCCCGAATCATTAAAGGACAGTTCTTGCAAACTTTATCAACTAGAACATATTTGCCTAAGGGGTTCGACACTTTAACCACAAACTTGGAACACTCAACAGGAAAACTCTTACTAGACACTAAATTCATACATATATATGAATGGGTCGATCCAAGATCAATCAAAGTAATTACACTAGTGTCATAGAGAGAAAATGTACTGGTGATGACACATCTTCGCGAACGCGAATAGCGTAAGCTTTGGTAGGTACTCTAGCCTCTGATCTCACAGCTAAATCTTTTGTCACACCTTTATTACTAGTTACATGCCCCATATTTCTAAGTGGCCTCCCTTTAGTAGCTATGTTGATCGGTCTTGCATTCTGGAATTTATCTTTCTTAGCTAATTCCGGGCAATCTCAAATGAAATGATCTTGCAAGCCACATTTAAAACAACCCCTATTATTCATCTAGCACTCACCATAATGTCGTCTACCACACTGTTGACACTCGGGTTTATTATTTCTTACACTGCCAACATCGATACTAATGTAGCTTGAGTTTTAGAACTTAAGTTTTGCTTTCCTCGATCTCTGTTTGGATATCCAATTGAAGCATTTGGACGAGTGTACGAATCCTGTGATTTCTTTGACGCTGACTGATACGATTTATTCATCGATATTTTTCTCGAACCTCTAGCCTCGAAATCCACCTTTCCCTTTTCTTTTCCAAGTTCTTCAGCTTTACAAGCTCTGTCAACTAGCACCACGAATTCTTTCTGCTCTAGAATCCCAACTAGCAATCTGATGCCTTCATTCAATCCATCTTCAAATCATTTACACATAATTGTTTTGGTTGAAACATACTCCCGAGCATACTTTCTGAGTCTCACAAACTCTCGCTCATACACAGTCACAGACATACGGCCCTATTTTAGCTCCAAAAACTCTTTGTGTTTTTGATCGATAAACTGTTGACTGATGTATTTCTTTCTTAACTCAGCTTGAAAGAATTCCCAGGTGACCCTTTCTCTCGGAACCACTGATACTAGAGTATTCCACCACTAATAAGTTGTGTCCCTCAGAAGTGATACGGCACATTTTAAACACTCAGCTAGTGTGCAAGAAAGCTCATTAAATACTCGAATCGTATTTTCAAGCCAAAACTCAGCTCTTTCAGGATCGTCGTCAATAGTAGCTCTAAACTCTTCAGCCCCATATTTTCGAATCTTATCAACTGCCAGCTTATTTAATCTTAAAATTCCACACCTTGAGGAGCTATGAGACCTGGTTAGGGATTAGGTGGGGCTGGAGGTTGCTGAGCAGCTGGATTAGTTCAGACGTACTTAGTAAACCACTCATTCATCATCTGGAAGAAGGCTTCCTTAGCCTCTCCTACCTGAGTACCCAATACGAGTCTCGATTCTAATTACGCTACTCCATGAACGGAGGCTGGCACATTACTTTTAACATCAACAGCTATAGCTCGATTGGGAACCATTTAATATATGAAAACATGATTGAAACTGTTAGGAGATATCACACTATTGTAACAGCCCGATTTTGATCTAATCGAAATAGTGGTTTTGGGACCACAAATTCGACGTGATAAATGCTATATTATTGAAAATGAAATGTGAATGCTATTGAGTACGATACTACGGAAATGACCGACAGAGATTCGATACAACGAAAGTCCCGGTTGAACCTTAGGAATAGATAGGATACAAATGTCATGACATTAGGATTACCGAGATTACGTATAAGACCATATCTGGCATATGGCATCGATATGAGACTTCGTGTAAGACCATAGTTGGGCTATTGGCATCGATACGAGATTACATGTAAGACCATATCTGGGATATGGCATTGGTACTGTATTGTGTGTACGAGATTTCTGAGTATCCTTTAGTATTCCAAGTGGTTCAACAGGAAATTCAATGGGTATGTCAAAAAAGAGAAAGAGCATGTAAGTATTGCGAATTAGTACAGGTATGTACATGAAGTTTATAAGCATTGAATTTATGATATTGTGAATTCATGGTTTCCATAAGAATGTTTTTGTGAAAGCCTTGTGATTATTGGTCTATACTTGTGATGTATGAAATACATGGTAAATTCGGTTGGCGATTGTGTAATTGGTTTTCAGGCCAAATTGAGTTATGATATAGCATGTTTTATTCACACGAATTGTGATCTGTCAGGTATGAGAAAAAGGAGCGTTTGGTATAGTTGCCTATTAAAATGTTTATGGAATTATGAGAAGATATGAACTTGGAATAATTGAAAGATGTTAAAATATATGCTTGAAATGTGAATATTCATAATTAATGGGCATGTTATTATGAGATTTGAAATCATTGGTTGATTTTGGTAATCGATTATAATGAAGAGATTACGGTTGTTAGGCTAAAGTCAAGTCATGTTAAATTATGCTTGCAAATCAATATACAAACAATGTGACTGAATAAGTTATAACTATGAGGTTTATTGGAAATTATATTATATTATTTTTTGTTTATATTGTTGGACTTGGTAAATGATTGGTAAGAGTTGCTTATTATGTTCATACGGACTTACTAAGCTATATAGCTTACCCCCTTCCTTTCCCATGTTTTATAGTGTCGTTAAGCCGAAGATCCTATCACACTATCAAGTTATCATTTGGGTATTAATGAATTCAAGTATTTTGAGTTTATGGCATGTATAGGGACTTGGTCATTTTGTTATATACGTCATATGATTTTAGCCAATGTAATGGCTTGTAATCGTCAAAGGCTCATTTTAGGAATGATGTGCTTGATTATTAAAAAGTTTTAAATTTGGATGGAAGTTTACGTCTCAGTTTTGTATGATTGCTCGTATATAAGTCCGGTCATGTCTCCTACCATATTCCGGCGTTGGATACGGGTAAGGGGTGTTACAACTATCCTAGGTTATATATGTCATGTATAGCTAGACTCTCACATACGCTATGTTAGTCTGAGAATCGACTAAACTATAGCCCTGATACTAATAAATGTAACACCCCTCACCCGTATTCAACGCCGAAATAGGGTTACAGAGCATTTCCAGACTTATAAAACAATTAAACATTTATTTCACATACATTTTCAAATTTCAAGTAATCATCATTCAATATCATCCACCACGTCTCTAATATGAGCTTACGAGGCCTAAAACATGCTTAAGGTGTGGTTAGGGACTAAATTGGTAACTCAAGAAATTTATACAAAACTTAGACAATTTTCCAAATTATAGGGGACACACGCCCATGTGCCAAGCTGTGTGCTAGGTCGTATCAAACCTATAGGGTATACTGACTTAAGCCACACAGCCAAGTCACACGCCCGTATGCTAAGCCTGTGGAGTATACTGACTTGATTTTTAATTCAACACCAGAGGAAACACAGCCGTGTAACCTGATCGTGTGTCACACACGGCTAAGGCACACGCCCGTGTCTCTGCCCATGTGGAAAAAAAAAGCTATTTACCAAGCCATTTTGCCACCCTAACTTTCTTACACCGACATTAACCCAATTGGCACAAAAACATGGCAAAATTAGGCATTCAACCAACCTCAATCAAGCATAATTCATACCATTTCAATACAAACCAATACAAAACACATCAATACCACAATGTGCCATTCAATTTCATACCAAAACTCATAATCTCAAATCAACAATATAATCACTTTCAAACATGCATCATTTAGCCTAATCTCACAACATACCAAATTCAATTCTCAAACATTTAGTACCTCTAATAACCAATTACCAACTAGTATCACATATCCATCAATGAACTCACAACACAAGCCATATGCACATATATATATACACAACCAAACCAACCAAATTGAGCCAACTCTCATGGCTATATACAAAACCAAACTCTTAATATTTACAAGTCATTTCAAATGACCAAATTCATTAACAACATATATACCAACATGACCAAAGTCCCTATACATGATGTATACTCAAAATACTTAAATTCAAAAGTACCAAAATGATAGTTGGATAATGTGATGCAGTATCCGATGATTCTCGAATCCAAGCTAGCTTTGATTTCACTATAAAACACGAAAAATAAACACAGTAAGCTATAAAGCTTAGTAAGTTCGTATAACCATAAACTTAACTTATCAAATAAGCACAACATAAGCAATTTAAACATATCAAAACATTCTCATTTTAAACCATCAATCTACCACAATTTTTATTCTCAAGGTTAGATTATATATTTCACAAGTTTCTTTGATTCAATACTTGTACAGTTTATATATATACATGTGCCATATAGAATCAAATACATACTCATCCACATCATTCATTTACCCATTGAACCATTCGGAATACTATTGGATACCTGGGAATCTCACTCCCTAAGTGCCACATATATATATAGCCAAAGCTATCTCAATCTCGTATCACATATGATGCTCACTCTCGAGCTATCAACGGGTCTGCTCACACAAGCTGACGGTCATCACGAAGCTACCTGGTGCTGCTCATTCAAGCTGACGAGTATCTGCAACATATGCCAGACGACTCAGCCACCGGTAGAACATGTCCGTAGAGTCGTATTCACAATTTATGCAATATTATAGCATTTAAAATACAATTATAACAAAGCTTATTACATACGAACTTACCTCGAATGCAAAAACAAAAAAATAAGTCAATTAGTCCGATATTTTGTTCTTTCCCTGATCTAAATCTGAATTTCACTTTTCTTGATCTAATCGTAAACAAAATTAACTTATTTAATAATCTCTCTATTCAATTTAATCCAAACCACACATTAAGGCAATTTTATATTTTTTCCCCTAACATTTCAACATTTTTACAATTTAGTCATTATTTCATAAAATTACAAATTCATGCAATTCAACCAAAACCCATGCTAGCCGAATTTCAATTAGGTCCCTATCAGTCCATATTTTTTTATTTATTTCACAACTTACCCACAAAATTTACACATTTCACAATTTAATCCCTAATTGGACATTTTACTAAAAATCACTTAACAAATGTTAATGACATGTCATTCGTATCCTAATCTATTCCTAAGGTTCAACCGAGATTTCACACTTGCCGAATTGTCGTAGAACATGCCCATAGAGTCATATTCACAATTTATGCAATATTATTGCATTTAAAATACAATTATAACAAAGCTTATTACATACGAATTTACCTCGAATGCAAAAACAACAAAATAAGTCGATTAGTCTGATATTTTGTTATTTCCTTTATCTAAATCTGAATTTCACTTTTCTAGATCTAACCGTAATCAAAATTAACTTATTTAATAATCTCTCTATTCAATTTAATCCAAACCACACATTAAGGTAATTTTATATTTTTTCCCCTAACATTTCAACATTTTTACAATTTAGTCATTATTTCATAAAATTACAAATTCATGCAATTCAACCAAAACCCATGCTAGCCGAATTTCAATTAGGTCCCTATCAGTCCATATTTTTTATTTATTTTACAATTTACCCACAAAATTTACACATTTCACAATTTAATCCCTAATTGGACATTTTACTAAAAATCACTTAAAAATGTTAATGACATGTCATTCGTATCCTAATCTATTCCTAAGGTTCAACTGAGATTTCACACTTGTCGAATTGTCATAGAACATGTCCGTAGAGTCGTATTCATAATTTATACAATATTATAACATTTAAAATACAATTATAACAAAGCTTATTACATACGAACTTACCTCGAATGCAAAAACAACAAAATAAGTCGATTAGTCCGATATTTTGTTCTTTCCCTGATCTAAATCTGAATTTCACTTTTCTTGATCTAACCGTAATCAAAATTAACTTATTTAATAATCTCTCTATTCAATTTAATCCAAACCACACATTAAGGCAATTTTATATTTTTGCCCCTAACATTTCAACATTTTTACAATTTAGTCATTATTTCATAAAATTACAAATCCATGCAATTCAACCAAAACCCATGCTAGCCGAATTTCAATTAGGTCTCTATTAGTCCATATTTTTATTTATTTCACAATTTACCCACAAAATTTACACATTTCACAATTTAATCCCTAATTGGACATTTTACTAAAAATCACTTAACAAATGTTGTTTATCTAACAACAAGCATGCATTTTCTACTATTAAACTATAACACCCCACACCCGTATCCCACGCTGGGACGGAATACGAGGTGTTACCCACCTTGAACACATGCATTCCTACTTTTTTGAATCATCAAGACCTGGTTAAATTTAAAACTTTGTCTAAACTTCTTCAATATGGCCTACGAGACTCCAAACATTCATTTAAAAACTAATCGGGGCCAATTCGGGTCCTTCATCGAACTCTGAAAAATAACACTAGACACAGGGGCACATGCCCGTGTGGGAGAGGCAACATGCCCATATGACTATTTCAACATGGTCAAGTTGTTGGCCCGTATGGCTCACACGGCCTAAGCATACAGGGACACACACGTGTCCCTTACCCGTGTAGAATTAATTTCAATTTTGAACCTATAGGGATTTTCACACGGCTTGGCACACGCCCGTGTCCATAGCTCGTGTCCCTCACATGGCCATGGCACGCCTGTGCTTTAGCCCGTGTGCAAAAACCTAGACATTATGTTTTTGACGTCAGCAGTTCTCAGGGGCCACACGGCCAAGGCACACGCCCGTGTACTAGGCCGTGTCCTTCATACGTCTGAGACACACGGCCGTGTCTCTGCCCATGTGTTTACTACCATGCATACTGACTTGCAATTTTTACGTTCAGGGGACACATGGCCGGATCGCACGCCCGTGGGGCATACCGTGTGTCACACACAGTCTAGACACACACTCGTGTGTCTACTCGTGTGGGCAAAAATAAGGCTATCTACCAAGCCTCTTTGTCACCCTTACTCACATAACCTTCATAAAATCAATCAACACCAATACAAGAATGATCCACATAACTAAAATAGCCACACTAGACAGCATTCCACATATGCAATATACTCATCCATGAAAATAACATTTTTTATGTATATATAACAAAATGAATATTAGCCCTCATTCAAGGCTTTATACAAAATAAAGGTTTTTAGCCCAAGCCTACACATTTGGCCAATTCTCAATTACACAAAACATTAAAGCCTAAGCCCTATACATGCCATACTCAAAACAAGTAATCTAACTATACCGAGTGCTTCGGCTGATAGTGTGATCATTGGCTCTGACGTTCGTTGGTCCTCGAGCTATTTAGGCGGCACTAAAAGAAAATGGAAAGGAGAGGAAGTAAGCACAAAGCTTAGTAAGTGGCATGCAAATAAATATAACAATTCTACCATTCATCAATATGCTCATAACACAAGAGAAGGCATAAGCACAACTTACTCATCACTATCTATTACAAATCATATAGCATATTTTGAGCTCACATCTCATACATACTAAATCGATACCTGTACCACTCACAGCAAGGTTATACTTCTCTTATTAACTTAAACCATAACTCTCACAGTTGAACCATTTGGAACACTATCGGATAATCAATAAGCCTCAAACCTGGGGTAGAATGCCGATGCCATGTCCCAAACATGGTCTTATACTCGCTCATATCTCAAGTCAATGCCATGTCCCAAACATGGTCTTACACTGACTAACGTCATCGAGGCTGACACCATGTCCCAGACATGGTTTTACACTAGCTCTCACATATTTGTGCCGAAGCCATGTCCCAGACATGGTCTTACACTGACACATCTCATAGCCGATGCATGTCTCAGACATGTCTTACACTGGCTTACGTCTCGAGGCCGATACATTTCCCAGACATGTCTCACACTAGCTCTCATCTCAATTCCGATGTCATGTCTTAGACATGGTCTTACACTGGCTCATAATAACCCACACGTCATGGCATGAATATCTGATTTATTTCCTATGGTTCAAAGGGGAGATTCTACTATCTCAATTATCATTATGCATTCTCAATTCCACAATCAAGCAATTCATGCTATAGCAATCCAAAAACATATAATAACAATGTAGTTGTATTATTTACATACAACTTACCTCAGATTACAAAATATGGAGATTAGTCGGTCTAATCTACTTGTTTGGCCTTCGCCTGGTCTAGGTTTGGATTTTGAATTTCTTGATCTATAATAATAAAATTCACTCATTTTATCAGCACCTTAATCTAGACACTCAAAAATTCAATATTAGGCAAAATAACCAGTAGCACCCCAAACCCGGCCTAGAAGTTAGACCCGAATCTGGTGTGTCACATTGAAGTGTTTTTCGAAAACCATTTTCTCATTGAAAACCCTTCTTACTACTCAAAACCTCTGGCCATTTTAAAATTTTTGAAACGTTAATTCCCTTAAAACCTTACTTTCTGCTGAAGCTTACTTTTAAACAGCTGCAAAATGAGATATTTTGAATACCAGTTATTTTGGAAAACCGTGCCCTCCTTCTAACAGATATTAAGCATACTAAATAAATTTCCCAAATAAAAGGTTAAGAAAATAAAGAGGCCTTAATACAACCCAAATCAAAAACCAAAGTGTTTAACTAAATAAAAGAAATAGAAAAACATGTGCAGTTGTGTGGTCGTCTCCGAGTCCCTATGCGACACCAATCTACCTAACACTGGGGATTACCTGCACAGTTAATAAACGGGGTGAGTTTACAAAAACTCAGTGTGTAATCCCTTTCTAGGGTAACAGCCAGTAAACACACAGAATTCAAAATCAGTCTGGGCCGGAGCCCATTACAGTAACAGTACAGTCCAGTTCAAAGCATACGTGGGACAAAGCCCGTTACAATATCATTTGGGTCACAGCCTATAACAGAATCAATTGGGCCTAGCCCATCTTAGCCTCAGTTGGGTTGAAGCCCACATCGCAATAATATCACAATAATATCATACATGTAATGTTGTGCAACCCACCCCAATAATCCAACCGCTACACACCAACTCCGTCCCCCAGTACACATCATATGGGGATATAAATATCGACCCACCCATCTGATATACATCAATGGTAGCCCGGTTGGGTACTAGCTTCATTGCAGCAAGTTGCTAATCAAATATTAAGCTTAATAGCCATCGGTGGATCCACAGTCGTCAAGCAACCATACGATCCTCATATACTTCTTTCGTTCCATAATTCCCAACTCATGCAATATGTCGTGTATGTCATGCTCAATCATCACACGTGTATGTAGAATGGCCATACTCAGTAACAGTCTTTTAAACATATATTAAGAGCATATTAGTCATACAACAACAGTCAAGTCAATTAAAATGCAGCTATACATTCATAATCAAATCAGTCAAATTCAAAGTCTAAGTCGGTCATTTACCCTCAAGGGGAAAATAGTCATTTTACCTTATAGGGGTATGTCGATCATTTTACACTACAAGGGTATTTCGGTAATTTTACACTACAAGGGTATTTCAATAATTTTACAAATCGAGGGTGTTTCGATAATTTCACAAATTAGGGGTATTTTGGTAATTTTACAAATCGAGGGTATTTCGATAATTTCACAATCAAGGGTATTTTTGATAATTTTACAAATTGAGGGTCTTTCAGTAATTTCACAATCGAGGGTATTTCGATAATTTCACAAATCGAGGGTATTTCGATAATTTTACAAATCGAGGGTATTTCAATAATTTCTCTTATTATGAGTTTATTACTTACCTTGGCCCGTTAACAAGTCCTCGTCGGCTAAAGTGAACAGATACTAAGCACCAAGTAGGATTCTAGAGAAGAGGAGTTGAGTCATTAAGACTGCTTAAGTACCAAGCTTTCCCTAGTTCCAATCCTAGACATACATATACCCATTGCCACACATTAACCTTATGACTCGTCCACGGTCGTGATTAATTAATTATTTAAGTTTTATGTCTGCTTAAGTAGTTACCCAAAAACTAGGTCCATAACTTCTTTATTAAACACTAACAGATCCATACTTATTCATATGGCCCATCAGGCCCAATCTCGTTCATATGGCCCATCAAGCCCAATCATATTCATATGGCCCTCAGGCCCAACTACTTTCCACCTAACAGTTAGATTTACACAAGCGGGCCTACGGGCCCATTAGGCCCATTCAGCCCATCAAGGCCCAAAATAGCCCCAGCACACGAGAACGCTTGTGGCGGCTTTCAGCTTTTACCGATTTCTAACAAAGAAGGGCGTGACTACACACCTGTTTATGAGAACATGCTGAAGCCCATGATCACCAACCTTGGCACATCCTAGATTGGGTCTTAATCATCTTTTTCTTTTTCACCAACTCATCCGGTTCATTCTATCTAAAGCCAACTTCTCACCAATTCCCATGTTAGCTTCCCGATGTGGGATTACTTTCAACCATTAGGAAAATTCCTTATTTTCTTATGACCACCTAAACCACAGAGTTCCAGTCCAACTCTACCTCCTACACAGCTCAAACAGCAAAATAAATACTCCATTGCGCATCCCAAGACTTGAACCTTAGACCTCACAATTACACAACACGCCAGCTTGCCAGTCCACCACAAGCTCTTTCTGTGTCATATTTTATCCTCAATTAAATATAAGGTCTATAGGCCAAAGTCCAGGTTCCTTTAAAAGAAAAACCAAAATAAATTGCAAGAGCCAAGACTTGAACCCAGGCTCCCTTGCAACCTTAATGACGCCACAACCACTAGACCACATCTTTCTTATGTCATTTATTTACCACAATAATTTAGAAGGCCTTCATCCAAGCACCCAGGGTTTTATTCACTTATTACCAAAATTTTTGCTAAAGCCCAAGTTTGAACCCAAGATTTCTCCAACACTTCTCAGGGTCATTAACGACTAAAGCAGACATTTAATTGTGTCATTTCCTTATACAATTAAATGCTTATATACAACCTCCTTATGGACCCATACTAAAGGCCCAATACTTCTAGGTCCAAATTCGGGGCGTTATATGACCACTTTGCCCCTAGACTGTCACAAAATGACCATTTTACCCCTATCCTCGAAAATTAATTTTTATCAAATTTCTTCATATTATAAGCCTAGCCGAACATTTTTACTCTTATAGAAATCCAAAATTTCCACTATTTCACACATTTATCACTTATTATACAACTTATGCAAAATAGTCCTTAGTTAGGGTTTTCGCGAATACTTCTTTACAAAAGTTGTTTATTACACATCTAATACTCATATTCCTTATAAAATTTCTGAAAACTACATGAACACTCTCATGGTAAAACCCTATACTTTCAACCATTTTGCAAACTGGTCCCCTCATTTGAAAGCTCATGCTTTAAAGGGTCCAAAAATGTGAAAATCATCAAGAAAACTATCAAAATCAATTACTTGAGAGAGGGATAAGTTGCTGAAACTTTCAAGCTTCCCAAGCCCCTCTAATGGCTGATATTTCAGTGGGAATAAACAAAAAGTAAAGAAGATGAAGGTAAATTTTTATTTTATTTATTCACTTAAGTCTCCAACCCACCTAATTTCTTTGACTTTTCTATTTCCTTGTCCCTATGGCCGGTCATGCTATTCTAAAGGGTCTAATGTAAGAGTATGTCCAAAGATCAATCATGAGATGGTTGTAATAACATACTTGATTTATCATGTTTTAATATAAGGCGTTTCCATTATTATTTCAATTTTTCTTTCTGTAACACCCCGAATTTGGGCCTAGAAGTATTGGGCCTTGAATGGGGGTCCGTAAGGAGGTTGTATATAGGTATTTAATTGTGCAATGAAATGAAACAATTAAATGTTTGCTTTAGTGGTTAATGACTTTGAGAAGTGTTGGAGAAATCTTGGATTCAAACTTGGGCTTTAGCAAAAATTTTGGTATTAAGTGAAAAAACCTGGATTCTTGGATGAGGGTTTTTAAATTATTGTGTTAAATAAATGACACAAGGAAGCTTGTAGTCTAGTGGTTGTGGCGTCATTAAGGTTGTATGGGAGCCTGGGTTCAAGCCTTGGCTCTTGCAATTTATTTTGGGTTTTTTAAAAGGAACCTGGACTTTGGCCTTTAGACCTTATAATTAATTGGGGATAAAATATGACACAAAAAGCCTTGTGGCTTAGTGGCAAGTAGCGTGTGGAGCATTTAAGGGGAGGCATAGGTTCGAATCCCATGGCAAGCAAAGAGCATTTATTTTGCTAACAGGGGGCGGCAAGAGTTGGTGTTGAATTTAAACTCTAATGTTGGAGGGATCCCACATCAGGAAGCTAATATAAGAGTGGTTGTGAAGCTGGCTTTAAATAGGGGGAACCATGAGGAGAGTAAATGTACCTTTCTTGGCTGATCCCTTTCGCTGTATGGCGTGCTCGTTTGGGTTGGGCGTCGGCTAAGAGTGCTCGGAGCGTGGATTAACTCCAGTCTCCTATCAGGTGTGTATTTCTTACTACTCTAGCTGTAGGATGGCTACTTCGGGCCCCGATGGGCCGAAAGGGGTATGTGGGCCTACGGGCCCAATTGGATAAGTTGTTTGATTGTGTAGTAAATATTGGGCTACACTAGGTGAATCTAATATTTGTGGCTAGATTTGGGCTAAAAGGGCCACACGAGCGTGTGGGCCCATTTGGGCTGAGAATAGGCTTTAGGCCCATTCGTATTGTTATCCCTGTTTAGAATACTTTAGTTTACTAAAATTACTGAAATACGCTTAGTTTGTAAAAATACTGAAATACCCTCGATTTGTAAAATTACTGAAATACCTTCGACTTGTAAAATTACCAAAGTACCCCCGATTTACAGAATTACCATTTTACCCCCGATTTACATAATTACCATTTTACCCCTGTTTTACCCTCGACTTATAGAATTACCGTTTTACCCTCGATTTACAGAATTATCATTTTACCGTCGATTTATAGAATTACTATTTTACCCTTGATTTACAGAATTACTATTTTACCCTGAATTTACAAAATTACTAAAATACCCTTGGTTTGTAAAATTACCAAAATACCCCTAGTTTGTAAAATTACCAAAATATCCTTGGTTTGTGAAATTACCGAAATACCCTCAATTTGTAAAATTACCAAAATACCCCTGATTTACAAAGTTACAAAAATACCCTTGACTTTCTAAAAATTATAGAAATACCATTGGTTTACAAAATTACTGAAATACCTTTGGTTTGTTGATTTACCAAAACACCCTTGTAGGATGAAATGACTAAAATGCCCCTATTAGGGTAAAGTGACTGTAAAGCGCCTGTAGGGTAAAATGACCGTAATACCCCTGTATGGTAAAATGACGAATATGCCCTTATGTTCCGTATGACTGATGTGCTTAGGATTTACATATATTGATATTGGATTAGTTAAGTTTAAGTGACAGGTGGTGGTTATCGTAGGCGATTGATTTTGGAAACGTTTCAACTTCAACCCGTAATAGGTGTGTACTAACCCTCGTAATAGCTTAGATTAATATTTGCTGAAAAGCCGAAAGCTTCATATTTTAGTGATTCGGGAATTAATATTTAGATCTATTTTCTACGCACGTTTAAGTTGGATTCACAACGGATATGGGGTAGGAAGGTATTTGGAACGTTCTTCAACGAGTAGATCTCTTGGTAAGTATTCGAACCTTCTTTCCATTTGTATCTTGTGGTTTAAGAAAAGCTGAAAACCCCTCTGTCGACTAAGTCTAAAAGGGTTTTTGGTGTTATTTGGTTTGTTGGTGCTAGTGAGGATTAAAGGCTACCGATCGAGGAGTGTGTGAAAAGCTTGGATCATCGGAGTGACTAAATCTAGTCATCAACTTCGGCAAAGGTATGAACCCAAGGGCCATTGTGGATGGTGGCCGAATGTGTAAGTGATAATAATAGGTAGTTTTCGATTTGGTTTAATATTAACATGGTCTAATCTATTAACGGTTGATTATAGGAGAAATCACATAGGAGATCTCGACGAGGAATATCGCAAACAGGTGTGTAACGAACCCTTTTTCATAGCTTCAAGCGATAAATATCGAAAAGCCGAAATGCCAAAACTCTGGCATTTCGAGGACTTGTGAGCAAGCGAACGCTCATTAGTCAGTTAGATTCATTGAGATGATGATCGGGAAGGTTGGAAAAGGTAAGAGCGTGATTTTTGGCATTCACGGTAAGTTGGGCCTCGAGGGGCTAAAACAGGGCCCAATGGGCATTCGGGCCCATTTGAGTAAAATTGGTAGAATATGGAAACTTGTTAAATTGCGCATAGAGACTGATAAAACCGTTATGGAATATAGGCTGAATAGGCCTAGATGACAAAATCGGCTAAGTAGGGCCATTAGGGATTTTAGGCCCAATAACTCGATTTCGCTAAAAAATGGGCCAGAATCACTGTTTGCACCCATGAATTGTTAGTAACCGTTAATGAACATGGAAACCCTAATTTTTGGTAAAATTATAATATTACCCTTATAACATGAAAATAACAGTTTTGCCCCTAGGTAAAAATGACCATTATACCCCTAGGGTTTATGTATGATTTTAATACATGGGATTTTGATAAACATGGTATGTATGATATGCACATGACATGTATGATATGCACATGATATGTATGATATGCACATGATGTAATCATAAATGCATTAGGTTGGGTTTTTATATGAATGGAGGAAGTGAAAAAGGGCTTATGCCCCAGTTATTAAAGGGCTTATGCCCCAGTTATCAAAGGGCTTACGCCCCAGTTATTAAAGGGCTTATGTCCCAGTTATAAAAAGGACTTTTACCCTAGTTATTAAAAGAGGCTAGGCCTCCAGTTATATGATAAAGCAGCTAAGCTGGCAGTGGAGAGTTATGGCGGGGTGGGTCGAGTTAATCCCCACATGGTGTGTTGCTTGGTACGGGTGGAGAGTAGCGGATGGTGGGTTGAGTAGTCTCCCCAATTGGGCTTGCATTATTTCATTGACATTATATGTGATATTGAAATGGGCCTATGGGCCATACCGTTTACAGTAAAGGCTTCGGCCCAGTGTTATGAAAAATGAAATATGAAAAGGGCTACGGCCCAGTACATGTTGAGATTGGATTTGGGCTTAGGCCCAACAGGCTGTTATTGTTTTGGGCTCTAAAAGGGGCTTGTTGCAAACTGAGTTTCCAAACTCACCCCCCTTTCCTTAATCTTGCAGGTGAGCTTAGATGTGGGGACTTGGCCGGAGGGGATTCAGAGTAGCCACGGTGATCGTCTTTGGGCTTTTAAATAAGCGTTGGTTTTCATTAATTTTCCTTTATTATTTATTTTTGGGTTGTAATAAGGCCATTTTTAACTTTTCTTTTATTTCTTTTCGGGATTATTTTATTTTAATAACTTTAAAATTGGTTGATAATTATTCAAAAGGGGCTAGACTTAGGACGTGATTTCAAACAATATTTGATTTCAAAATATCACAACACCACGATTAATCGATTTATCAAAGACGTCCACTTAAACAAACTTAAACTCGATATAACAAAGTGTGGCTATGGTTGTGGGCATGTCTAGGATTGGATCCAATCAAAGAGCTTGGTACTTAAACAACCTTCATGGCTCACCTCCTCTGTTACGGATTCCTACCTGGTGCCCAGCTCCCATTCACTTTGTTAGCTTAACAAAAGTCAATTTTTAAAGCACTAAAACGAAACATGGGTTTTTAACTTCAATGTGGCACATCAGATTCGGCCATAACGTCTGGGCCGAGTTTGGGGTGTTACACTTTCTGTGTGTATAAATAAACTATTTTATAATAATGTCCTGAGAATAATATGATTGTTCTTAAAAGATCCTTAGTCAAGTATTATTGTTGACTAGGATAACAATAATGCATTGAGACTAACATATAGTTGATTGATGATAAAGAGTTGTCATTGATATGGAGCATCAAAATCAATGCATGAATATGTGTGTTAGAGAACAACATATTGGACTGACCCGCTATGAGTATGTTTCTTGGATTATTATGTAATTGTCACAACATTACTCATAGTTATTAATATGTATATGATCCACAGACTTGAGATAATCATTATCCCAACATAATGAGTTGTATATTTTGATACTGTCAAATGTAAACCATAATTGGTTGTTCTATAAAGGCTGATGTTGGATAGACCACAATCTATGTAGAGGGATATGGTTGATCAATATAGAATAGGTCCCTCCTACATAATGGGAGTAATATCTTAGGCCACTTGATTGAGTGAGACTAGAAATGCATGGCCATGATCAAATAAGTTGATATGAGATGTCATACTTATTTGTATATCATAGTCTACTCAAGATATCAAGAAACATGGATGGACTATGCAAGGGTGACTATTCCATGACTTGTGTTCATTCCAGAGATAAAGGACTTAAGGATTAATACATGAAAGATAAATCACAAAAGGTTATGTCGAATCATGACTTCTTGTAACTTAGGTAGCAATGATGCATTGCTAGATGCCACTCATTGTATGTAACATTAGAATAGTTCTAGTATTACTGCTAACGTTACAAAAGCCTACAGGGTCACACCATATGGTTGAGATGACCAGAATAAAACATAGTTGGTATTATTTTTTGTTGTCACATGAATTAAATTAATTACAGAATTAATTTAATTAGGCAATCAAATATAGAACATATTATATGTACAAGAATGTTGTACACATAATGAGAACATAATTCTATTAATATATGAAGTTAGTTCGTATATAAATTTAAATAAATATAGTTTACCAAAATCTTTGTTATCATTAATGTAATTATAATTTTCGGTTAAAACATCAATATATTTATTTATTTTAAAATATTCGATATAAATATACTAAATTTAAAAGGGGAGTTATATATATAGATAATAACCCTAAAAAGAAAACCTAGTTTTTTTTTTGAGTGGTCTAGCAGCCGTCAAAACAAAGAAATCTCTAAAACTGTTTTGGGGACTTCTTCCATTCATTGTCAACTAGGTGGACTACGTAGAGATCGGCATCTGAAAAGTTGCCACTTGGTTCGATAGTGTTTCGAAATTCTCGTTACTGAGGCATCGCTGTCTACTCAAATTGAAGTTTTGGTAATTTCGAAACCATTCTCATTATTTCGGTTTTCCCGATTCGTTCCTCGCACATGGATCCATGGTTGGATTGCTAGAATTTTATTTTTCCGCTATGCCTTGGGGGCACCTGCATTCCAGCATCTAATTGCCCTTTAAAAGCCTCCAATTTAGGTTCTCTAACTATTTGACACCCTTAGCTATCAAAATAGGACTTTTTCACTTTATGCGATTTAGTCCTTTTTCGTAATTAAGCTCATAAACGCTAAAATTTCTTCACCAAAATTTTTATGCACTAATATAAACATGTTATAATCTTAAAATAATAATAAAATACTTTTTTTTACCTTGGATTAGTGGTCTTGAAACCACTGTTCTGACTAGACCCAAAATCGGGTTGTTACATAAACATTAAAACATATCAACATTCATTAATGCCAAAACCCTAAACCTTTAACAGTTTTGTAAAATAGTCCCTGGGCCAGCTAGACTAAGCTACAATGATCTCAAAAATATAGAAATCATTAAAAACGGGACAAAAATGAACTTACAATTAAGCTAGCAAGTGACCGAAGCTTTAACCCTAAAAATATGGCTTTTCTTCTCTTCAATTTCGGCAATGAAGAAGATGGAAGCATTAAAATTTTGTTTGTTTTATTTATTTAATCCTTAATAACTAAATTACAAATTTATCTTTAATAATAAAACATTAAATCACCTAATTAATGGCCATACTTGTCCACTCATAAAAAAATGGATTGATTGCAACATAAATCTCTTAACTATTTAATTTTATAGTCATTTAATGCCTTTAGCTAATATAACATCACTTTTTCACTTTACGGGATATAGTCCTTTTTATCGAATTAAACATTCAAACAATAAAATTGCTTAATGAAAATTTCACCCAAACATACTATCATGCTGTAGACATTAAAATAATAATAAAATAATTATTTCAACCTCGAATTTGTGGTCCCGAAGCCACTATTCTTATTTGACTAAAAGCGGGCTGTTACAGATACGGAGGCAACTAATCCGAGATTTTCTCTTTGCCCCGATCTAACTCCGTATGAGGTCTAACTGGATCTAATTGAAGGATTAAATATGGTCGAATGTTAAGGATGAAAATGGTTTCCTTTCCTCTAGAAAATTGGTGGAAGAAGATGGAGAAAGATGATAGCAAATTTTATTTTATTTTAACTTATCATTTATTAATTAATTACTTAATTAACCTTTAAAATTAATTCAAATTACAAAATTGCCAAGCCATTATCATCCACTAACATACTATTGGGCTAATTACCATATAAAGACCTCCACATTAATGTTCTATAGCTATTTAATACCTTAAGCAATTAGAACTCAACTTTTGCACTTTATGCGATTTAGTCCTTTTTATCAAGTTGAACATGTAAACTGTAAAATTTCTTAATGAAATTTTCATAAGGTATTTCTATCATGCTATATACCATAAAATAATAATAAAATAAAATTTTTGACCTCAAATTTGTGGTCACTATTTCGATTTCACTAAAAACGGGTTGTTACAACTCTCCCCCTAAAGGAATTTTTGTCACCAAAAATCTCACCAGAAAAGAGGTTCGAATATTGCTTATAAAATGGTTTTTGTAGCCTACTAACATTGACCTAACATTGACCATTTTTCCCTTAAGTGAAAAATAGATTTAAGCTTGTTGGACATAAAATTGCCCCTAAAGTTTTTTCACCCATCAGGCAGCGGTATCATGATATCCCTCACCCTATTACTCAGCGTATAGTTGTTTTATTTCCATGCACAAGTATCGTAGATCCTGAAGTCTCAAAATGATCGATAGCATCCAAAATCAACTCTTAATGTAGCAAGTTTGTATAGTTTTATTCTATTTTGTATAGTTTTATTCTATTAATAGAATGTGGCATGTACCTAAGGTCTTCAGTTGGTCTTTAGGTTGGAGTTGTCAATCTGGTACATATGACAGAAAATGTTTATATTTTGAGCATGACCATATGTGTTTGATGATAAGTATATGTATTCATCTAGTAAGTTAATGTTTACTTGCCTAATTAGCCATGTTATATTTATGATTGAGTTGTTTCTTGCTTCCTAAGTAAATAAAGGTGTTTCGTACTTGTGATCATGTATTGATAGATGCTTGATATGTCAAAGTATAGTGGTTTGGCATTTGAATTAATGCCTAATATGTTGAGTTTTTTTTTGTGTGCACACTTTGACCATTTTGAATTGGTACTTAGTAGTTTGTGGAGATTGATATAAAATTTGATGGGAAATTGTCTTTATAGTTGCAACATCAACCTATTAGAGTCACGACATTAAGAATTTGTCTTCAGAGTCACAACTTTCCCCTATTGAAATCACAACAACAAGCCACAGCCTTCATATTCGTGACTCATGTAACATCTCTAAAACCCCTGAGTCAGGATTAGTGCAAGTACAAGTTGACATGTGTTATAATTTTCAAAGGAAACCAAATAAGAACTATTAGTGTTAGTAAAGAAAGCAATTGGATACCAGGAGAAATTGAAAAGAATTGGGTATTAAGAGAAATAAATTCAAAGTATTAATTAAATTGTAAAGATGTGAAAAGTTTTGAGGTGAAAGTGTAAATATTCAAAAGTTAAAGGATTGAAAAGTAAATATGAGAAAGTTGAACGACCAAAAGTGTAACACCCTATACTCGTAACTCACACCGGAGCAGAATACGAGCCATTACCTAACTCGGTCTCGTGCACATAAACGTTCCTCAAGTCGCCAAGACTTGGTCCATTTTAGAACTTTTTCAATTTCTATTTTAAACTTCTTATTATGGGCCTATAAGCCCCAAATCGACCATTGAAACCTATTCGGGATCAACCCAGGTTCTTAAACTAAATATAGAAAATTTGACTTTGAAACAGGGCACTCACCGTGTAAAAGAGCAACACGCTTGTGTAGAAGGGCAACACGCCCGTGTGCCTTTTCAACATCGTTGTGTTGATGGCCCGTGTGGCTCACACGGCCTAAGCAATACAAGGACATGCCCGTGTCCTTCACCCGTATGGAATTAATTCTAAATACACACCTACAAGGGTTTTCACACAGCCTAGCACACGCTCATGTCCCTGGCCCGTGTCTTTTACACAGCCATGACATGCCCGTGTCCTAGCCCGTGTGCAAAAACATGGAAATTATGTTTCTAACGTCAGCATATCCAAAATGTCACACGGCCAAGGCACACGCCCGTGTGCTAGGCCGTGTCCCTCACACGGTTGAGACACACAGCCGTGTCTCTGCCTCTGTGTTTACTAGCACGCATACTGACTTGAAATTTTTACGTGCAAGGGACACACGGCTGGACAACATGCCCATGGGGCTGGCCGTGTGGACAATATAAGGCTATTTACCAAGCCTCTTTGCCACCCTTACTTACACAACCTGCACAATTACAACCAAATCCAATATAAGACTATCCCAAGCAACCAAATCATCCACAATAGACAACAATCCATACAAATAAAAATGAACACTAGCCATCATTTGAGGCTTAACACAAAATGAGGGATTTATCCCAAGCCAACACATTTGGCCAAGTTAATATTAACACAAAACATAAGTCTAGTTCCCTATACATGCCATATTCAAAAATATAAATCAAACTATACCAAATGCTTCGATTAATAGTGTGATCGATATCTTTGACTTTCGCTGATCCTTGATATAGATAGTCGGCACTATAAGAAAAAGGAAAGGAGAGGGAGTAAGCATAAAGCTTAGTAAGTTGCATATAAATAAATATACAACAACAAATTTACCATTCATTAACATGCTCATAACACAAAAGTAGGCGCAAGCATAACTTACTCATCACTATCCATATAAATCTCATAGCATGTATTGAGCTTATATCTCATACATTTCAAATAGTTACCTGTACCACTCACAACACGGTTATACCATGTTCATTAACTTAAAGTCATAATACTCACCGTTAAACCATTCAGAACACTACCGGATATGCATTAAGCCTCAAACGTGGGTAAAATGCTGATGCCGTGTCCCAGACACTGTCTTACACTAGCTCATATCTCATGTCAATGCCATGTCCCAGACATGGTCTTACACTGACTATCATCTCGTAGCCGATGCATGTCCCAGACATGTCTTACACTGGCTTAAGTCTCAAGGCCAATGCATGTCCCAAACATGTCTTACACTAGCACTCGTCTTGATGCCGATGCCATGTCCCAAACATGGTCTTACACTGGCTCTCATAATGCGATTGATGCATGTCCCTGACATGTCTTACACTAGCCCACAATAACCCATATGTCATGGCATGAATATACGATATATTTCCTAGGTTCGAACGGGAACTCTACTATCTCTATTATCATCATACTTTCTCAATTTCAAAATCATGAAACTCATGCTATATTAATTCAAATACAATTCAACACGTATACATTACTAATGTAGTTGTATTATTTACATACAACTTACCTTAGATTACAAAATGTGGTGACTAGCCAATTTTGTCGATTTGATTGGCTTTTCCCCGGTCTAGGTTCGGATTCGATATTTCTTGATCTATAATAGAAAAATGCACTTATTTAGTCACTTTATAAATCTAGGAACTCTAAAATTCTTAATTGGGAAAAAAGACCAATTTGCCCCTAGACTCTTACAAAATGACCATTTTACCCCTAAGACTGAAATTGATTTTTATCAAATTTCTTCACATCTTAAGTCTAGCCAAACCCTTTTAGCTCTTATAGCAAATCTAAATTCCCACTATGTCACACATTTAACATCTATTTTACAACTTATGCAATGTAGTCCTTTTAGGTGTTTTCATGCTAACACTTTTCACAAAAGTTGTTTATAAGACACCCAAGACTCGTTTTCTTCCATAAAAACTCAGAAAACATCACAAATCCTTTCATGGCAAAACCCTAGACTCTTAATCATTTTGCAAAATAATACCCTCATTAGAAAGCTTATGCTTCAAGGGTCTCAAAAGTAAAAAAAATATTCAAGAAAAGCCATAAAAATCACTTACTTGAAGGAGGAATGAGTTGCTGAAATTTTTCAAGCTTTCAAACCCTTAATTTTCTAAAAATTTGGTGGAGAAGAAGGTGGAAAAAAAATGATATCATTTCCCTTTATTTTATTTTTAATCTAGTCAAAATTGGTCACCAACTCACCTAATTTTGACAAATTTTGTCTCCTCTTTGACTTTATGGTCGGCTATGCCTTCTTCCAATGGTCTATTTGGTTTTAAAGACCCCTAAATTTGGTTCTCAAACTATTTAACACCTTTAGCTATCAATTCAAGACTTTTGCACTTTATGCGATTTAGTCCTTTTTCACAATTGGGCTCATAAACACTAAAATTAATCCATCAAATTTTTCATGAACTCTTATAAACATTCCATAACATCAATTTCATAATAAAATAATTTATTAAAATCTAGATTTATGGTCCTGAGACACTATTCTGACTAGCTCCGAATTTGGGCTGTTACAATTCTCCCTCCTTAGGGATTTTCGTCCCCGAAAATCTTACCGGCAAATAAATTTGGGTACTGATCTCTCATAGTCTCCTCGGGTTCCCATGGGCTTCCTTGACTCCATGTCTATGCCACAAAACTTTCACAAGTACAATACTCTTATTTCTCAATTGTTTGACTTCCTGAGCCAAAATCTTGACCAACTCTTCACCATAAGTCATGTCCGGAAGAATTTCAAGTTTGCGCAATCACATGCGAAGGGCCTGATCTATACTGACGTAGCATGGATACATGAAATACGTTGTAAATCTTCTCCAACTCTTGTGGCAAATCCAATCGATAGGTAGCCGGTCCTATTCTCTCAATAACCTCATAAGGTCCTATGAAACGAGGACTCAACTTGCCTCTTCTACCAAATCTGAGGACTTTCCTCCACAGGGGTACTTTCAAAAATACCTTATCGCCGTCTTAAAACTCAGTTTCCTTTCATTTTAAATCCAAGTAGGATTTTTATCTATCCGAGGCGGCCTTCAAGCAGTCATGAATCACTTTAACTTTCTCTTCAGTCTTTTTGCTTAATTCTACCCCGTGAATCTGACCCTCTCTGAGGTCGATCCAATATAAGGGCGCTCGAACACTTTCGCCCATACAAATCCTCATAAGGCGCCATTTTCAGACTTGTCTGATAACTGTTGTTGTAGGCGAATTCAACCAATGGCAAGTACCTTTCCCAACTACCTTGAAATTCAAGAACACAACACCGCAACATGTCTTCTAAAATTAGAATCACTCTTTCCTACTAGCCATCAGTTTGTGGGTGAAATGCTGTGCTAAAACTCAACTTTGTTCCCAATGGTTCTTGTAACTTTTTCCAAAACCTCGAGGTAAATCTCGAGTCTGATCCGAAATAATCGATAATGGCACTCCATGAAGCCTCACGATCTCTGATATGTATAAGTCAACCAATGTTTCAAGGGAGTAGTCGGTACGCATTGGTATAAAATGTGTCGACTTTGTTAGCCTATACACTACTACCCAAACAGCATCATTTTTCCTTGGGGTTATCGGCAAACCCGTCACAAAATCCATAGTAATCCAATCCCACTTCCACTCGAGACCATGGGCTGAAGTAGACCCGAAGGTACCTGGTGTTCATCCTTCACTTGCTGACACACTAGACACATAGAAATAAACTCTGAAATGTCCCTTTTCATTCCCGACCACAAGTACATTTTCTTAAGGTCGTTCTACATTTTCACACTACCCGGGTGGACGAAAAAACAACCACTATGCATTTCTTGTAGAATCCTCCGAATAAGCTCGTTGTCCTTGGTTACACAAACTCTATCTTTAAACATTATACATCCATCAGTACCAATACGAAAATCTGACTCGACACTCGACTCACACTGAGTTCTCTTGGCTTGCAAATCACTGTCGTTATTCTGAGCTTCCCGAATCTCTTGCAGAAATATCTGTCTAGCTCTCAACTCTGCTAGAACTGAACCATCTTCGGACAAGGCCAAATTGGCATTCATTGCTCTCAATGCAAATAACGATTTTCTACTCAATGCATCAGCAACCACATTCGCCTTTCTCGGGTGGTAGTCGATAATCAACTCATAATCCTTTATTAGCTCTAACCATCGTTGTTTCCTTAGGTTCAACTTTGTTTGAGTCATCAAGTACATAAGGCTCTTGTGATCGGTGAACACCCGACACTTCTCACTATACAGATGGTGTCTCCAAATTTTCAATGCTAATACGATGGCCACCAACTCTAAATCATGCATTGGGTAATTTTTCTCAAGTGGTTTTAATTGTCTCGAAATGTAAGCTATGACCTTACCCTCTTGCATAAGCACGTACCCTAAACCATTCAAGGAGGCGTCGCTATAAATCACTAACTCCTTGCCCAATTCCGGTTGCACTAACACTGCGGCTTCGGTCAACAAAACCTTTAATTTCTCGAAACTCTATTGGCACTTTTCTGTCCATTCAAACTTGACATCCTGTTGTAGTAGCCTTGTCATCGGCATAGCTATCATAAAGAATCCATTTACAAATCGTCTATAATATTCGGCCAAACCCAAAAAGCTTCGAACCTCAGTTACATTCCTCGATGGTTTCCACTCAAAAATAGCCAAAATCTTGCTTGGGTCAACTCTGATCGTGTCACCCAACACAATGTGCCCTAGAAATCTGACCTCTTTAAGCCAAAATTCACTCTTACTGAACTTAGCGTAAATCTGCTTATCTCTCAAAGTTTGTAGAACTGTTCTCAAATGCTCTGCGTGCTCACCTTCATCACGTGAGTAAATCAGTATGTCGTCAATAAAGAGCACTATGAACTTATCCAAATACAGCCAAAAAATACGGTTCATCAAGTCCATAAACACTGTCGGGGTATTAGTCAAACCAAAGGGCATGACGAGGAACTAATAATGCCCGTATCTCGTCCGAAACACAGTCTTCGGTACATCTTGCTCTTTCACTCTTAACTGGTAGTATCTGGACCTCAACTCAATCTTGGAAGATACAGTGGCTCCCTTTAACTAATCAAATAGGTCATCGATCCTTGGCAAAGGATACTTATTCTTCACTACTACTTTATTGAGTTGTCTATAATCGATACATAACCTCATCGACCCATCTTTCTTTTTCACAAAAAGTACTCGAGCACCCCACGGTGAAAAACTCAGTCTCGGAAAGCCCTTATCCGTTAATTCTTGCAACTAAGCCTTCAATTCTTTCAATTATGTAAGAACCATCCTATACGAAGCAATTGAGATGGGTGTCGTATCGGGGACCAACTCGATTCCAAATTCAACTTCCCTCACCGGAGGTAATTCGGGTAATTCTTCTAAAAACACATCTGTAACCTCACAAACCACTGGTACTGATTCTATCTTCAATTCAGATACTTGAGTATTAAGCACAAAAACTAGGTAAACCTCATATCCTTTTCTCAAATATTTCTTAGCAGTCAAAGACGATATCATTACAGGCAAATTATCCAATTCATTTGGTCCAACCCAAAGGGTATTCCCGTCTTCACATTTCAGTTCGGTAACTTTTCTGCCACAATCCACTACAACACTATGAGAAGTCAACCAATCCATCCCAAGGATTACATCAAATTTATTAAACGGCAACAACATCAGGTTGGCCGGAAAACTATGACCCCTAATTGTCAAGGGACAATTTCGACACACTTGATCCACTAGTACATGTCTGCCTAAAGGGTTGGACACTTTTATCACAAACTTAGTGGACTCTACTTTCATGTTCATACTAGATATCAAATCCATGCAAATTTAAGAGTGGGTAGACCCCGGATCAATTAAAGCAACGACAACTATATCATAGATAGAAAAGGTACCCGTAACCAAGTCAGGAGACACTGCCTCTTCACGGGCACGAATAGCGTAAGTCCTTACAGGCACTCTGCCCTCGGACCTCACTACAGTATCTCTGGGCGTACCCCTACTAGTAGCCCCACTTCTAAAGCTCTTTTGTGGTCTACCCCTCGAAGGAGCACTACTTGCCTTCGCTTCTTGTTTTTTTTCTCTCTTCCATTTCAAGACCGTCACGGATGAAATGTTCTAATGATCCACATTTGAAACAATCCTTTTCATTCCCTTGGCACTTGCCAAAATGACGCCTACCACATTGTGAACATTCAGGCCTATTTGGCCGAGCACTACCAACACTCGCTACAGAAACGGTCTGGGCTCTAGATGCCATGTTCTGTTTGTTTTTGTTTCTATTCGAGAACCCTACCGAAGCATTTGATCGGGTTGTGAACTCTCTTGATCTTTTTTATGAGGACTGATATGACTTACCCATCTATCTTTTCTTTATATCCTGTGACTCAAAAGCCGCTTTCCTCATTTCTTTAATCAGCTCTTCTGCCTTGCAGGCTCTTTCAACAAGTGCTACAAATTCCCGCAGCTCTACGATACCAACAAACACTTGGATATCTTCATTGAGGCTGTCCTCAAACCTCTTACACATGGTGGCTTCTGTAGATACGCACTCCCGCACATACTTGCTAATCCTTACAAACTCACGTTCATATTCTGCTACCATCATATGGCCTTATTTTAACTTTAGAAATTCCTTCCTCTTTTGGTTTATAAACCTCTGACTAATATACTTCTTTCGGAACTCTTCCTAGAAGAATTCTTAAGTTACTCTCTCTATCGGTACCATAGACACGAGAGTGCTCCACCACTGGTAGGCTAAATCTCGTAAGAGCAGTACTACACACTTCACGCACTCCTCAAGCGTGCACGACAGCTCATCAAACACTCTGATGGTATTTTCTAAAGAAAACTCTGCTTTCTCGCGGTCATCATCTATGTTAGCCCAGAATTCCTTGGCCCTTTATTTTCGAATCTTGTCTACCAGAGGTTTTCTTTCCTAAACACGTCCACACCTTGCGGAGCTACCAGGGCATATTAAGGAATCGAAGGAGATGAGGGAGGTAGAGAGTTCGAATTGGCACAAACGAACTCCGTGTACCAAGCGTCCATCATTCAGAGATAGGATTCTCTAGCCCCTCCGTATTTGCCCATAGTCACGGGCTCACTCTCAACTAGCACGGCCCCCTCAGTGGGAGCCAGCGCGTTACTCTCCATGTCATCCTTCGTGGCTCTATCAAGATCCATTTACTATATAGAAAACACAATTAATAATCATCAGAAGTCGTCACACTATCAATATACCGTTATGGAATGTATAGCTAGACCCGTACTCTCGCTTGGTTAGTCCTAGAACAGACTAAATCATAGCTCAGATACCACTAAATGTAACACCCCATACTCGTAACTCACACCAAAGCAAAATACGAGGCATTACCTAACTTGGTCTCATGCACACAAATGTTCCTCAAGTCGCCAAGACTTGGTCCATTTTAGAACTTTTTCAATTTCTACTTTAAACTTCTTATTATGGGCCTATAAGCCCCAAATCGACCATCGAAAAATATTCAGGATCAACCCGAGTTCTTAAATCGACTATAGAAAATTTGACTTTGAAGCAGGGCACATGCCCATGCAGAAGGGCAACACGCCCGTGTGCCTTTTCAGCATGGTCGTGTTGATGGCTCGTGTGGCTCACACGGCCTAAGCAATACAAGGACACGCACGTGTCCTTCACCCGTATGGAATTAATTCTAAATACACACCTACAGGGTTTTTCACACGGCTTGGCACATACTCGTGTCCCTGGCCCTGTCCTTCACATAGCCATGACACGCCCGTGTCCTTACCCGTGTGCAAAAACATGGACATTTTGTTTCTAACGTTAGCATATCCAAAATGTCACACGGCCAAGGCACATGCCCGTGCACTAGGCCGTGTCCCTCACACGGCTGAGACACACAACCGTGTCTCTACCCGTGTGTTTACTACCATGCATACTGACTTGAAATTTTTACGTACAGCGGACACACGGCTGGACAACACACCCATGGGGCTGGTCGTGTGGACAATATAAGGCTATTTACCAAGCCTCTTTGCCGCCTTTACTTACACAACCTACACAATAACCACCAAATCCAATATAAGACTATCTCAAGCAACCAAATCATCCACAATAGACAACAATCCATACAAATAAAATGAACACTAGCGATCATTTGAGGCTTAATACAAAATGAGTGATTTATCCCAAGCTAACACATTTGGCCAAGTTAGTATTCACACAAAACATAAGTCTAGTTCCCTATACATGCCATATTCAAAAATATAAACCAAACTATACCGAATGCTTCGATTGATAGTGTGATCGATATCCCTGACTTCCATTGATCCTTTAGATAGATAGCTGGCACTATAAGAAAAAGGAAAGGAGAGGGAGTAAGCATAAAGCTTAGCAAGTTGCATATAAATAAATATACAACAATAAATTTACCACTCATTAACATGCTCATAACACAAAAGTAGGCGCAAGCATAACTTACTCATCACTATCCATATAAATCTCATAGCATATATCGAGCTTATACCTCATACATTTCGAATAGGTACCTGTACCACTCACAATATGGTTATACCATGCTCATTAACTTAAAGTTATAATACTCACTGTTGAACCATTCAGAACACTATCGGATATGCATTAAGCCTCAAACGTGGGTAAGGTGTCGGTGCCATGTCCCAGACACGGTCTTAAACTAGCTCAGATCTCATGGCGATGCCATGTCCCAAACATGTCTTACACTAGCACTCGTCTCGATGTCGATGCCATGTCCCAGACATGGTCTTACACTGGCTCTTATAATGTGGTTGATGCATGTCCCTGACATGTCTTACACTAGCCCATAATAACCCATATGTCATGGCATGAATATCCGATATATTTCCTAGGTTCGAACGGGAACTCTACTATCTCTATTGTCATCATACTTTCTCAATTTCAAAATCAAGAAATTCATGCTATATTAATTCAAATACAATTCAACACATATACATTACCGATGTAGTTGTATTATTTACATACAACTTACCTCGGATTGCAAAATGTGGCGACTAGCCAATTTAGTCGATTTGCTTGGGTTTTCCCCAATCTAGGTTCGAATTCGGTATTTCTTGATCTATAATATAAAAATGCACTTATTTAGTCACTTTATAAATCCAAGCACTCTAAAATTCTTAATTGGAAAAAATGACCAATTTGCCCCAAAACTCTTGCAAAATGACCATTTTACCCCTAAGACCGAAAATTGATTTTTATCGAATTTCTTCACATCTTAAGTCTAGCCGAACCCTTTTTTTCTCTTATTTCAACTCTAAATTCCCACTATTTCACCTATTTAATGTCTATTTTACAACTTATACAATGTTGTCATTTTAGGTGTTTTCATGCTAACACCTTTCACAAAAGTTGTTTATAAGACACCCAAGACTCATTTTCTTCCATAAAAACTCAGAAAACATTACAAATCCTTTCATGGTGAAACCCTAGACTCTTAATCATCTTGCAAAATAGTACCCTCATTAGAAAGCTTATGCTCCAAGGGTCTCAAAAGTACAAAAATATTCAAGAAAAGTCATAAAAATCACTTACTTGCAAGAGGAATGAGTTGCTGAAATTTTTCAAGCTTTCAAACCCTTAATTTTTTGAAAATTTAGTGGAGAATAAGGTGGAAAAAAATGATATCATTTCCCTTTATTTTATTTTTAATCTAGTCAAAATTGGTCACCAACTCACCTAATTTTGACAAATTTGTCTCCTCTTTGACTCTATGGCTGGCTATGCCTTTTTCCAAGGGTCTGTTTGCCTTTTAAAGACCCCTAATTTTGGTTTTCTAACTATTTAATACATTTAGCTATCAATTTAAGACTTTTGCACTTTATGCGATTTAGTCCTTTTTCACAATTGGGCTCATAAACGCTAAAATTAATCTATCAAATTTTTCATACACTCTTATAAGCATGCCATAACATCAATTTAATAATAAAATAAGTTATTAAACTCTAGATTTGTGGTCTTGAGACCACTATTTCGACTAGCCCCAAATTCGGGCTGTTACAAAAAGTGAAAATAAAACAATGTTTTGTGACATGATATTCAAAAACAGGGACCAAATTGAATAAGTGGAGAAATATGAGAGACTAAATCAAAATTTTACCAAAAAAAGTGGTGATTCAATGGAGGAATTGTTGAAAATGATGAGGGGTAAAATATTCATTTCTCAAATATGATATTTATCATGAAATATCATGGTAATTATGGGTTGCATGTTAAGTTTTGATTAGATAAAATTATTTAATATTATTTTAGTAATATTTTATTAAATATATTTTATTAATATTTTAATTAATTAAAGTAAATATAAAAAGATGAATAAAATTCTTCATCTTTCCCATTTTTTTCCAACGACCATAAGAAATGAAGAAGAGAGAAACTTTCTTTTTTTTCTACAATTTAGTCCTTTTCCATAAAATTCACCTTTTTCTCTCAAAAATCTTGAGAATTTTCATAGCCACCAAAAATAAAAAGTGAAGTAGAAACCCTAGAGAGTTAGAATATCATCTTGAAAGAAAGAAATTGGAAACAGAACTGGAGAAAGTTGCAGAAAAGTGAAAAGATTAAAGAGACAAAGTAAGAAATTTAAATATTTTTTTATAGAATTTATGTTTAATTAAAGTAGAGACATAAGAGAGTAATTTTAGTGTGAGTTTTGATTATGTATTTGATGTACTCGTGAAATAGAAAAAGAGAAGAAATAGTGGAAGTGTTGGAAACAAAGTGAATATGATGACAAAAGTGAGGAAGGAAGAGAATTAAAGGCAAAATAGTGAAGTCCTATTAAAATCTAAGTATAAAATATGTGAAATTGTTATTTTAATAATTGTGTGGTTAATTTAAAAATGTTTTTGTTATTATTTAATTTGAAAGTAATTAAAATATAATAAAAATATCTATATAATTTAAATTTCAAAGTGAATTGATGTTGTGTAATGAAAGAATGGAACAAGGGGCTAAATTGAAAAGTTTATATGTAGAACAAAATAATAGGATAAATAGTTTAAATGAAATGTTAGAGGTGTTGGTAACTTAAATACAAAGTGATATTGAAGATATATATTATAGTGATTATGGAATTTCATACTGTTAAGGACTAAATTGTAAAATACATACAAAAGTGACTAAGTGTACTAAGACTTTGAAATAACACGCTCGAGTGATATGTATAGAAGTGAAGTGAATACCAAGTGAGAGTATGGTAATTAATGAACATATATGCTTGGTGATTAATGAACATATATGCTAGTAGGGATTAAATAGAGAAGATTGTAAAGTAAGTGAAGTGAAAATTATATAAAGAAGATTAGATAGCAAAGTGATCTACCACATTTTATTATAGCAAATTAAGATCTTTTCGACACTTCATGAGCTTGTTTTAGAGTGTTTTTATATGTTTTTATATAGTTTTTATTATCTTAAGTTCAAATTATGAAAAAATAAGTGTTTTTACACAATTTTGAGTAATGTCATGACCTAATGGGCCACTACGGGTCTAGGGATGATTTAACAGCTTAATTTAGTGTGTAGGACATTATTTCAAGGCTTAGAAGATGGAGGAAGATTGTAGAGTCGTGACACCAAGGACTGCTGTAGCGACACCATACTTCAAAGCCATATTATTCCCATTCAAAAGGCAGTGTCACGACACCCGTCCTGTGGTGTCGCGACTCTATGCAACGATTATAAATTTTAATTATGGGTATTTTAGTCCATACAATGTAATGTAATTAGATTTTTGGACTGCTAATTAACCCTAATTAGGTCAGAGCATAAACTCTATAAACAAGCATCTTTAGCCTCATTTTGGGGGCTTGGCCAAGTGAGGCACTTTGTTAATTTTAGATTTTTATTTCAATTTTTATTTTCTTTCAATTTAGTCCTTAAATAGTTTTTGTTCTTGTTTAACTTGGATTAGATTTCAATCCAAGCTTTTAGCTTAATAGTTTTTTGTTTATTTCTTTTTTGTTTCCAATCGCAACTAGAATTATCTTCCCAATTGTTAGAGAAAATTCTGATTTCGTGCACAAATTGACATCGAAACAGATTTATTTTCTTATTCCCTTCTTTTATTTAGTTTTTTTTTTGTATGTTGAAAATGAGTTTAGGGATTATTGCATCTAGATCCATGAGTGGCTAGTTTTCTTAGGGATATTAACGAACAAATGTGTGACTAATTAACGGATGACTTATGGTTTAAATCTGAGTTAATTGGTTTAAATTATGTGCGATTAAACTGTAGGAAGTCACGACCCTAGGCAATAATTTAGGATAAACGAGATTGAGAGATAAGTTCACCGAGTAAATCATAATTTATCCCGGTCAAGAAATTGAGGTCGAGAGATAAATGTATATTGGTTGATTAGTTAGTTAGTTAATTAATTAAAGGTTTAAAGGTAATAACTGGTTAATTAATAGCTATAACACACCTAACCTGTATCCGACACTGGAATAGGATTACAAGCATTACCAGAGTGTACATTTCAGAACTATCAAAAATTTTAAAACATTTCATTCATATCATCAATCATAGCAAAACCAATCAATAGGATACATATTGTCCCTTATACAAGCCCTTGAGGCCCTAAAAACACATTAGAAACAAATTGGGACTAAATTAGAAACATATAGAAAGTTTAGAGAAAAGATGAAAATTTACCAACTGCAGAGGTCACACGACCGTGTGTCCATGCCGTATGACTCACACGGCCAAGAGACATGCCCATGTCTTAGGTTGTGTAGGCATTCGAAATAGGGGTACACGGCCATGTACCAGTCCATGTCCATGCCCATGTAACTCACTGACTTGGGTCACACGGCCAAGCCACACACCCGTGTACCCTTCGAAATAACCTTACACGCCCATGTAAAACCTGACTTGCAACCCTTTGAAAACCATAAGGGACACACGGCCGTGTTATCTAGCTGTGTGTCACACACGGCTAAGACACACGCCCGTGTCTCTACCCGCGTGGACAAAAATAGGCTATTTTACAAACCATTTTTCTTACCCTTTTCAACATGTACCTATAATCCCTTTTGCACATATACATAAGCCCTCAAAAGGCACCAAAATCATGCTTAATCAAGCCAAACACATATGTTATAATAACATCTAACCAAGATGCCCAAAGGCACCTTAAATGACAACATTTAAAACATGTATAACCATGTACTCAATTTAGCCAAAATAATTGATTAAATTCTAACTAAGTTTGCAACATTACACAACATGTAAATCACTTACCAAAACATACCAGTTGGTACCAACTGTACCACATAATCATTAGCATCAAAATACATATATGTTTACTATGGCAAAACACCAATTCACAACAAGTTATATGTCATATCTAATATGCACATTCAACTACTTTTCTATCTACCATCATTCAACCATAACAAGTCATAAATCAACCATTTCAAGGCTACTTATATACACCTTATAATATATATCATTTTACCAATACAAGGCTCAAATGCAAACTAACCAAATATTCATTTCCACAACCAAAACACATGGGCTAACATTAGCCAAAATACCTATACATGCCATTATAACCTTAACCAAGATATCAAAATCTACCGATATAATCGTCGAATAGTGTGATAAATCTCCAACGAGCTTCCAACCTGATCGAGCTTCCGATAGTCTGTAAGTAAAGAAAAATAACTATATAAGCAATGAATGCTTAGTAAGCTCGTATAAACTTTAATCATATCTATCCATTTCATATATGAAATTTATATATATCAAGAATAATCATATACCGATACCACACGATTCATGAAACCAAATTCAACAACTCACAAATTGAATAATTCCACAGCATCACTTATACCTTCATCCCTAACAAAGTATGATTTTATAAAAACTTTAAATCTTTTTCAATTTTCTTCCTTTCGTTTGCATGTCATTACTTTCCATTACATTTACTTTCTTCAACTTAAATAATATCATCAATTTAATTCATCATTCTCTTTTCCATCACTCATTTCACACACATAATACACAAAACACAAGCATATCATTAACCATAGCCACAAGCTAGTGCATTTAAACATAGTTCTTTTAGAACTAATCACATTATAAATCATTTCATAAGAATTTGCATAATTTAAACCTTACCACTTTTTCGTGAGTACAAGCATATTTTCATTTGAGTACTTACCATTTCAATACAACTTATAAGTAAACATGATACCATTCGACCAACATCTTAGCACTTGCCTAAGCATCAAATAGCAACACACATTAGCGTACTTGAACATATTTCATATAAATTCAACATTGATAACCTTATTTTCTCAACATGTCACACTTGAGTTCATTACTCGTCTCAACTTATATAATTACCATGTATCAACATATCAAAGATATTCATATATATACATGTCATGATACATATCATTATCTTACCGTTTCATCATATACATATACCATCCAGTTCAATTTATCAATATATCATGTATCATCATTTCCATGTATTTCATGTATATACCTGTATTAGTTCGTATCGAACTCATATCGTCTCGTAATAGTACATTTCCCGTTGAACCACTTAAAATAATATCGGATACGAGGGAATCTCGCCCACTATATGCCAACACATGGTCGAAACCATCTGTATCTCATATCTCATATAGATGCTCACTCTCGAGCTATCACTAGGTCTGCTCACACAAGCTGACGGTTAAGACGTAACTGCACGGTACTGCTCACACAAGCTGACGAGAATTCGCAACACATGCCGAAAAACTTAACCACCAGTAGAACGTACGGACTAGCATCCAAAACACAATAACCCCTAATCACACGTCATTTGTATCCTTTCTAAGGTTCAAACGGGACTCGATAGCCGTCGTGCGCCGTTGAATTTCCCTCGTTTCATTATAAGTCAAATTGTATAATAATATATATACCAATTCATTTTCAATAAAATTTCATATAATAACATTCAATTTAATCAACAATATACATAGTATAATTCATACGAACTTACTTGGCTAAATTGCAGAAATACCAATGTTTAGGGGCATTTTGGTAATTTTTCATTTTCCTCAATTTTTCACCCGATCTTGATATGCAAGGAAATTAACTAGCTGAAATTTTCCAGCATCCACGGCTTCATTTTCTTTGCAAAATCGGTTGGATAAAGAAACAGGAAAAAAAATATGCGTCTTTTGTTTTATTTATTTTATCATTTATTATTTATTTACTAATTTAACCTTTAAACATTTAATAATTACACTAATGTCAAGCCATGCACATCCACTATCACCTTTAATGGTTTATTTACCATCTATGGACTTCCACTTTAAATTTATACAGCTATTTAATACCTTTAACTTATAGAACACAACTTTTGCACTTTACGCGATTCAGTCTTTTTTAATTAATTAACTATCGAAACGATAAAATTTTTCAATGAAACTTTAATACCACCTTAATTACATTCTATAAATATTTATAAAAATATTTACGACTCGGTTTATAGAAAATAAGGTCTCGATACCTCAATTTCTAAAACCACTTGACCTTAGGGTCATACCACTTGAACTTAATAAATCACTTATAAAACAAAAAATCACAATATAAAAAACCTTTTTAAAATCACAATTAACTCGTAAATATTAAATATAATATTTAAAAACTTACTTGTCAAATTTGGTGGCCCCGAAACCACTGTTTCTGATACCACTGAAAAATAGGCTGTTACGATAGCTAATTAGATAAAACACAATTCAGAAGTTAATTAGGAACACTGAAGTGAGTTAAACACTGAAGTGAGTTAATCTTATATTTTTTTAATTGGAATTAATTTCGATTCTTATTTGGTTGTCTTTCATTTTAGATAATTTATGTTATTTTGATTAATCACTTTTAATTTGGTTATTCGTAATATAATTTTAGATTAGTACTATTTAGCCCAATTAGTGTAGAAAATTATTTTAAGTTTAATTCAACCTCCATTGGGTACAATCCTCAGAATGCTTTCCGGATTATTTCATTGTAACATTCTTTCCTATATTACAATTTGACATGTATACTTGCGGACACCGCTGTTTCATTTTCATATCTTTTGCTGACATATTTTCTGCCCAGGCATCCGCACGTCTAGCAGCGGTCACAAAGTGACCAAAATTTGATTTGTGTAATAAAGAATTAACGAAGAGTTTTAATGAAGTGTTGATGGCAGTAAATTTCAATGCCAAGTGAAATTAAAGTGACATCTTAGTGGAGATTGAATTTTAGGAAATTAAGGACTAAGTTACATATGTGTAAAAGTGATAAGAGAAATATAACAATACTCTGATAGTGAATATGGAATATTATGAGTCAATGTGTTATATACTTTATGCGTCAAAGAAACACTACTATAGTGTTTATTGAAATTTTATAATAATGACTGAATTAAAAAGAATGAAAAAGTATATAAGTTTTGTTCTGAAATGTAAAAATGAAGCTAAATTTGATATATTTGCCCAAGTAGATAAGATGTGAATTAATGGGATATAGTTGGCATGCCATCATGAATCTTTCAACGCGTAAATTGAAAGTGGCATTTCGGTGCAATTGAAAGTGGCACTCCAGTGCAATTGACCGTGGCACTTTGGTGCAAATGAGTGATTGTTCCACATAGGAGAGTCTACTATGGGCAGAACAAAAAGTGTTAAGTGAATCATTAATGGATCAGTAAGTAAAATATGGTGAGATTATGAGTGAAAATATATGTTTAATGATTATTAAGATAAATTCATTATGTTATATTTAAATTATTGATAAGTTAAATTTAATTAAGGTAATGGTAAGTTTGATTCTTGATGTATTTACTAAGCTTTTATAAGCTTAACGTGTTATTTTTCAACGTGTAGGTGGTAGAGGCTCGAACTGAAGCTTTAGAGTGAAGATACAATCTCATCTCATCACATCACATCTCAAAACTTAGAAGAGGATATGGTTTTGATCTGTTGGTAACAAATTATGGTATGTACTTGGGTTTAAACAAAGTGTGTAAGATTTATAGTGGAAATACCTAATGAATTTTGATTGAGTTATATGTTCAATTATATAACGTTAAAAGTTGAAAATAAGCATATTAGAATACTTTATTGGGTAAATTGGTTGAAATGTGGTAGATCAGCATTGTTTAGGGTGTTAAGAATCGAAGCATAGAAATTTCATGAAAACAGAATGCACGTCGCGATGACGGACTTCTCATGTCGCAACAAGATCAAGTTAGTCAGTAACACCGCGGCGTGGAGCTCCCAACATTGCAACGTCAATTTGATAGTTTGAAACATTGTAAATTAGTCCTTGATTGACTGTAGACTATTAAATGAACTGTCGTAAGCTCATACATAATTTAGATATGAATTTAATTTTTTATAAGTGCAAAATGATTCTAACAACTTAAATCATATGATAAGTTGAATTGTGATTAATTTCCGTTGCTCCGACAACGAACGTGGCATCTCGATGCGTTGACCCGATGATCGGGTTGGGTATGTAGGTGTACAAATTGCCTCAGTTTAAGTTGCGATATCATGCTACTGCATTCGAGGTCGCAACATACATCACTTGGTGTCACGAGAATATTCCTTGTTTTGACTATTTTTACGTTTTACTCCCTAATTCATCATCAGATTGGTATGAGAGCTTTGTAAGCCGACTCTTGATGCGGATTTGAATAAATAATGTTCTAAAAAGTCTTTAACTTTTAATTATATGTATGATTTTCCTAGTTGAATATTGAAATGAAATCGTAGTTGCTTCGGTAACAAATGTGGCATCTCACATCTCAGATTCGACACGCAGGTCGGGAGTGGAGTGTTACAACTGCGTTGGCATTCCATTTGTTAAGATACTACGAGGTTGTTACGCTCGGTGATCCTTTAATAGTCTCATCTTTGAAGGTGAGTGTGCACCTGCTAAAAGCAGGTGACCAAGAGGATGAGGTGCCTGGGTGGTTAGTCACTGAGTGACCAATCAAGCAATAGAGGGTCATTTGAGCACTTGGGTAGGGAGAATATGCAAGTGTTGTAGGTCGGGAGGTAAACAAAAAATCATCTAAAGAAGTTTTCCTAATGTCTTCTCGTGACGTCACGTGTCGCACCTAGTGGGTGGTATAGCATAAATCAATTATATACCAATATAAATATTATGTTGAATTAAAATTTTAATCTGATATCAACCAAGGTTGTAGTGTAATAGAAAAAAACTCTAATGAAATGAAGTACAAAAATTCTGATTGGTTGTAGTGTAATAGAAAAAAACTCTAATGAAATGAAGTACAAAAATTCTGATTTTATGTAGCATAACGAGGAGACATATTCTAACACATAAAACTTCAGATTTGTTCTCTTATAACTACACATCTCCATTGGAAGGTTAACTCTCCTAAACATTTACAATTAGATACTCAACTAATTAATCTATTAACCAACTGTTAATCAACGGTAAAAAATAGCCAATTAAAAAGTATACATGTTTTAATGAGGTATTATCATTTTGCAAAATTTAAATAATCAATCGAAGTTACTTTATTTAATTTAGTATTTATAATGATTCAACAACTGATATAATTTATTATAACTTAAAAATAGACAACCTTGTTTCACCAAATAAAAAATAAAAAATAAAAAAATAGACAACCTTGCATGTCCAATTAGTTTTGTTTTGGTTTCTAAAAATAAATTTAGAAAACGAAAGTAAAAAGAAAAAAAAGAAAACCACTTTTAAAATTAAAGATAAACTAGAAAAGATAAAATTTTCATAAATTAAGTTTAAAATAAAATAAGAAATTTGAAGAAACAGGCAAAGAGATGCAAGTGATGAAAAAGAAAACAAAGCTTAATTGAAAATTTGCACTTTAAACAATTTTTTTTCTCAATTTGATACATAAACCTTTTTTCTTAAAACTAATTTTAGTGCCACATCAGCACTCATATGTTATTTTCTGTTTTTATAATTTTAATATTAATATTAATTTAAATTAATTATATTAATATTAAAAAAATTTACCACCCCTAGCCCCAACCCTCTCTGCTCATCAATAGCTTCACCTACTACTAGAGCTAAGCATGATGGCCACCCTCTAGAAACTAACCCCCCTTGAATCACAAATTTCTTTGCACTTTTAGCAACTGAAACATCACCCTTGTCGAGGTTGCCGAGAGGGAATAGGGTGGTGGAGATGAGGGAGTGGAAATATATATATTTTAATATTACTATAATTATTTTTAAATATAAAATTAAAAAATAACACAAGTGCTGATGTGACACGATCTAAATGGTCAATGGTTTTTTTTTAACGGTCTTAGATTTGAAGGTGATTAGGATGAGGGATGGTTTAAGTACCATTTCTAATAAAAAAACATTAGGTACCAAGTTAGGAAAAGAGGTATAAATTAGGATGCAATTTGTCATTTAAGCCAAAAAAAAAAAAGAAGAAAAGAAAGAATAATGGATTTAACCACAAGCCTCTAATCAATAGGCTTAAATTATATCAAAATTACCTACCAAGCAAAACAATGTTTGTTCATCGCCAAAATATGTTTCAACTTACCTCTCAGACAGAGACTCACTACTATCCAAACAAAATAATAGCAACATAATGCCATTTGAACCATACCTACCGCCAAAAGACAAATTTACCACAAGAGTCCCTTTACCCTTTCCATTTGATTGGAAAAGAAAAAGCAGCAGCCCCTTAGCTTTCTACAACAAATCCTCATGATAAAGATGAAGCCCGAGCCCAAAGCGAGCACAAGCTCGTCGAAATGCCATCGCTTCAGCCTTTTGTACAGGATCTCCATAACCAGGATCATCAACCGAAGCAGTCCCTGTAGACTCCCGATATATCTTGCACAATGATACAAGAATAAATACTTGAAGTCATCAGCTACTCTAGTCAGATATAATTATGCTAAAGAACAGAGAAGAAAATTTCATTATCAAATGCAATACATTTTAACAACTCTTCAATACTAAACGTCAAAGAACTCATGTGCATGAATATGTTCGATACTAAAAAATACCACATCCAGCAATAATGGAACTAAAAGGAAGTACGACAACAAATTAAAAATCACAATGCAAATGTAAGACATTCATATAATCTAGGATAATCTCAAAATAAGTTTACCAAGAGATTCATATTCTTTTGTTGTAAAGATGTCCAACTCTGTAAGCTTATTAGAAATACTACAGTCTAAGCATCAAACTTATCAAGTTCACATACTGCTCCCCGATTTAGGATTTTCAACTCTTAAACAAGCCAGCTGCAGGTTTTTCCCACCTACGACTAGGCAAGCCAACTACAAAATAATGTTCAAGCTAGGAACATAAATAGACTGTTTGCAAAAATAGCATCATCATAGAGATAAAACAATCCAAAGAAACATTTGTTTATGGCTTATGGAATTGAACCTGATCTTGTAAAGCACCAAAGAAAGTAAAATATGACTATAGAAGATTCAATGAACATGTCAATATGTCATTTTCAACTTGTACCACAATGAACAGTCACTAAGAGGTTTAACTTCCGTAAATTTATTCCATAACAAACGTGCCTTTGGTCTTCTTGTTCAAAAAAGGTTTACAGCTTGTCACCAAAAAAAAAAAGACGATAATCCTCTCAATATGTGAATGAGAACCAACTGTTTCTACCAATTGCATATTTAACCTGTAGTGTAGACCACACTTACCAACTTGGAAACAGGCAAGTATGGAGTGATCAATCCATTCTTTTAACTTTTAAACCTATATTGTCTTTCGATTGTGAATTTGTATTTTCGAATAAATTAAGAAGTAGAAGAAAATCAAAACTATATCACAAGAGAGAAAAGTTCAGTAAGACTGTGTAGCTCACTCTTGCAATCACAATTCCATCCTTTTTCCACTCATTGAAGAGCAAAAATCTCATCCCTCCTTTGTTTATATACAGGTAAGGCAGCCTCATCAATAATATTGTTGATTATTATATCCTCTAACAAGATGCTTTTTTTTTCAATTGTTTTTCTCTATGGTTCAATTTAAAGCTTGGTCGTTGTTAAACTAAAGTATGATATTAGGGCTTAAGTAAAATAATTGAAGAAATGAATGAATGACAGTGTCTTAAAGCATATTGGTGTGCTTGTGGTTGGTATGGTATTTTGAAGAACTATAAGAGTCAAGCTAAGAACCAGTTTTTTCTTTCCCAGATATCTAGGCATTGTCTCATTGATGGAAGGTATAGTAGAAATTGACTAATAATAATAATAATAATAATAATAATAATAATAATAGCAGTCTACAGAATAGTAGAATTATGCATTTTATTGTTTAGAAAAGAATCCCGTTTATAATTCTTCAAAGGCTTTTTTTCTTTTTTGCCTCAAAAAACATTTCCCTTTCCTTTTGCTTTTGCTTCTGAAAGCAAAAATGCAAGTGGAAAAGCAACAATCAAATGCAATGCATGCAATGATTGTGTTAGTCTTACCCATAAAAATGATACTGTTGCTCGTTTGATTTTAAAATTCCCGTTTTTAACCCTTAATAACTTTCCATTGTAAGCTAATAGAATTCATTAGTTGAAAAGTAACTACTAAGTCAATTGCTGAAAGATCCTAGGTTAGAATTTAAATGATAATTATCCAAATAATCTATAAATGAGCATTTTTTATTTTCTTTATGGTCAAGATGAGGCAGTGGTCTTAAAGCAAATAATTAGTAAGCATCCTGTCATTAATTTCTTCAATTATTTTACTTCAGTCCAAATGTCAAACTTTAGTTTAACTACAATAACCTACTTCTAAATGGTGATAGCAAAAGAGAAGTAAGGCCAAAACTCTATCATAGAGGAAAAGAATAGAAAAAAAAATAGTAAGCATCCTGTTAGAGGATAAACTAATCAACAATATTATTGATGAGGCTCCATTACTATTGGTCATAAAGCAACTTAAAATAAACGGCTGATCTTTCCATCTTTATCTACCACAAAACCAAGTAAACCATGTTCACTGAATTCAGCCAAAATGAAAAAAAAAACTTAAATAAGAAGATGACAACGTAAGAAGCATTTGGAAAGCAACTTAGTAGCAAGATTAACGAGGAAGCATGCATGTGAACTAACAAACATAAGTTCACAGGATGCATGTCATAGCATGAATCATAAAATAGATCAGATACCTCAGCATCCGTCCCATAGAGTGTTACACGATAGACGACTGATACAGACTTCCCGTCAGCAGAATAAGTAATATTGCGAACCTCACCAGACCATTCTGTACAATAGGTGGTACACTAAAGAATTTTAGTCATAAAATCTCAGTAAGCCGTAAGAAATGAAATTCCTCCAGCCAGAATAATTCCATCTTAACCATACCTGGAGCATGCAGGTTCATAATCCGATTCACAATATGCCTGAAAAGAGAAAAAAGTAATGATAAGAAACCGAGTAAACAAAAACCATTGTTACTAGAACGCCAAATGAGACCAAAAATTGACAAGAGAAAACTGATGAAAATGCCGACTTGTGAAGACCTACAATGGTAAGAAAAAAGAAGGAAAAGTTCTTTTCTCAGAGTAGTGCTAGCAGATTCCATGTATCAAATACGAAGCATGGTACAGAAGCAAAAATCATAGCCAGCAGCAGTTCTATGCTTCCAAAATCAAGTGCATAAAAAGTTAAATCCCACAGCATATGTATGCACTAAGCATCTGCATTAAATTAAGCTTACTGATTACAGTTTTTATTATAATGTTCAAGGTTTGCCACGAATTACATCTTGTCTCTAAAATAACAAAGAGCATATGTGGAACAATAATTTTGTTGGTTTCATTTGAACTCAGCAATTTGCTCAGTCAACAGGTGAACAAACAAGTGCTTCATTTTTGCTGCAAAGTTCATTATCGTTCCTTCTAGAGTCCATGCTCCAAGCACTAAACCCTAAACCTAAAACTTCCGTAGATAAATTGCAGTAATCGTTTTTATACTCCTCGTCTCGTAGCTAAATTGCAAGTAAAACTTCTCATTTTCATAGGCTTTTTGTTACAAGCACCCATTGGATTTTATTTGTTAATCACAGCCTTTCAATTATGTGTCTTTCAAACAACATTTAAATCAGAAGCAGATTTAGTAGCACTCGGTGATTTACAGGCATAAAACCACTAGATACTTAACACACATTTAAAAAAAAACACACAAATTTTAGTAAATAAAAGAGAGAAGATGATAGGACCAGGGGATATATTTGATATTGAAGCCATCTTCGGTACGGAGCCTGACAAGGGAGTCTGGGACTTTTTTATTGAGTTCTTTGAGAATGTCGGCGAGCGGCCTGCTGATTCCTGCAGTGGGGATGGCGTCGTCGTCGTCCGACTTTGTTGAGAAGGATACTAGTCGTACAAGTGAGGACAAAGATTTCGTCAAAGGAGAACGTGTCAAGGGAAACGCGGCAAGGGTTTTAATCGCCATTGAAGAAGCCATTTGCCTTTCCTTTTCCTCAAACTCCACAAACTCAGAGACAGCGCGGCAAAGTCTAAAGTCCAAAGCCGTTTCCAAATTTTGATTTTCTACTAATTCTGTCTGCTAGAGACAGAAAAAGATGAATAGGTATGGGTCCTGAATTTTGGCTCAGTGTAATTTACTTGTAGGAACTCTTCGGCTTTTAACGTAAAATTGGAAAGATGAAAATTTAAAGGTAAAAAAATGGACAGATGAAATTATAATTTTTTTCATAATTGTGCTTAATAGGAAAAAAAATCATTTCATTATTTGGTAGAATTAGGATATAAAATAAAACATCTAAAAAAAATACATACTTTTGAATTAAAGTACATATATTTTTTATTTCTCTCCTCTTTTTATTCCATTTTTATGTACTATTATAGAAAATAGTTATCTCTCTTATTTCATTCTCTCTCACTTTTCTTGATAACCAAATACCATCAAAATTTAAATTTAATGTAGGTTTGAATGGACGGTACTTTTACATGTTGTTAGTGTAAAAACAACGGTGACGATGAGATTAGATATTGTAGCGTGAGATAAAAAGTAAGTTAAACGCGTCACGCCGCCATCCAAACTCACATTTACTTTCTTTCCACATTTTCATTCTCTACTCTCTTTTTTCCTTTTCAATTTTCCACTCAACTAACCACAACCTTAATGTATTCTTATTTTTTTGTTGAAATAAAAAAATTTTCAATTTCATCACTATCATTATAGAAATTGATTTTTTTTCACTACTCTTTTAGGTATGTAAGTAAATGATTATATTGATTGATTTTTTTTGTTTGACTTGTAACACTTGTCTGGGTACCAAATGTCACAATTAACCCGAATAACTTAACAAATTTTCTAACCTGATTTACTTACAGATTTAGACAATACTAATTTTTATATATGTATCATTGTTATCATTCAAACCCTATGCAAATCCATGGATATTAGATTTTCAATTAGATTATATACATTATAGGACCAAACTTTTACAATCATTCGTCCTTTTTAAACACAAATGATTATTTACAAATTTCAACTTAAGACTTTACTACGACTAAACTAAATTAATCCTCGAGGCATGGTGTCTAAGAGTACCCTTCTATATGCACGATACAGTTATGGCACTATTCGTGTAAGTATGATGGTGTCTAACCTGGTCTCTCCATGCAAACCTTAAGTCAATCCTTAATCCTACAATACAAGCAGTGAAATCGTAAGTAAAATGAACTTTGTGAAATTCTGCACAATGTTAGTCATAAAAGACTCAATTTCTTATTTGATATCAAGAGTAAATGTTCAAAATTAAGACTCCCTGGTTGTCTTAGAGGATTTCGCAGTTTGACTGGCAAGGTTGATGCTTATGCGTCCTTTGTACTAAACAATGGTAGGCATATCAGCTGACTTCAACATCGGTGTACTCTTTTAAGAAATCTTACGCTAGGACTTAACCTCGTCCGGTTCTATCTCTGACTTCCATTTTACCTTTCCTGGATTTCCCCTTAAGGTAACCATATATGCGTGTATATGGTTCGTGACTACTTTCGCTAATGGTAGACTTACAATCGTCTTCGCCATATTAGATGATGTAACAGCCTATTTTCAGTGAAATTGGAACAGTGGTTTCAGGACCACAAATCTGACCCGGAAAGAAAATTTATTTTAATATTATTGCATGATTTGCATTATGATAGAAATGTCATATGAAAATTTGGATAAGAAATTTTTACCAATTTTGTGCTTAATTACGGAAATGACCAAATTGCATAAAATGTAAAAGTTGAATTAGAAGGATTAAATAGCTATGGAATTTAAAACTTGAGGTCCTTATATGGTAATTAGACCATTAAAGAAAAATTAGTAGATATTTTTGGTGAATCATCCATGGAAAAATTAAAAAAGGCTAAGGACTAAATTGGAAATAGAAATAATTAGAAGATGATAAATAATTAATATGAAATAAAAATTCATTTTATATCATCTTCTTCCCCAAATATTCTATGAAAACCCTAAGAAAGAGAAAACAAGCTTTCTTAGCATAATTGGGTAAGTATTCAAGCCCCATTTTTGGTAATTTTATATTTTTGAAACCGAGATAGTTTAATCTATCTATTTGGGGGATTAATTTGAAAAGTTATAAAAGTATAGTAGTTATGCCATGGATGAATATGCTGAAAATTTGAAATTTATCGTAGAAAATGAAAGGTTGTTGATAGATAAACAACTTTTACAAAGTGAATTTTGATGAAAACATGATTTAGGGACTAAATTGTAAAGTTGTGTAAATTGAAGAAAAATTCTGAATTTTATAGAATATATGTGCTGAAAATTTTATATTTAAAATTTCATTTAGGCTTGGAATAGGGAGTGAATTGCATGAATTTCATTTTCTGAGCCTAGGGACAAAATTAGAATTTATGGAAAGTTTAGGGGCAAAATGGTAATTTTACCTAGGATATAAATTGAGCTCAATAGATTGTGAACTGTGAGAAATTGATGATCAAATTCATTTATATAGATCCAGATAAAATAAATTCAAAGCTAGATCGAGGAAAAGAGAAAGTCTCGGATTAGTAGATTTCTTAAACGAACTATTATCGAGGTAAGTTCGTGTAACTTAATTGATCATGTAAATATGTTTGAAATTAAATGTTGTATTTGGATTGAATGTAGAATATGTTTATGTGAATATTACAAATGTATGAAATGATCATATGTTCGGAAATGTTAGAAAAAGGGTTAATTTCCGTTTGAATATTGAATTTCGATGGATATATGTGATTTCTCATATTAATGAGGTCATGCATTTGTTGTGGACAGGATTTAGCTCGGATGAGTAATCCTATTGACCTCATTGTAGACGGGATTTAGCTTGGACGAGTAATCATGTTATAGCCCTCTCAAGTATTCTGTTAAATAGTTTCTATGAGCATCCTAATTGGCAGTGACTTTGCATTTGTTGCACATTATTGCAGCTCTTTGTGAGCATCCTAACATACGATCGGTTGTGATCCTGCATATAATGCTGACACAAATGCAGCTCTTCATGAACGTCCTGTTAAGCTCGCTTAAACTCCTTATTACTTTATCTAGTGCTTCCTGATAGTATCTCTTCGGAGATATCTGATAAGCTCCATGAGCCCCCTGAGTAGAACTCTTCTGAGTTTTTTAATAGCCCAGATAAGTGTCCTGTTACATGATTACATGGCTCGGTTGAGTATCCTGACATATGGCTCGAGATTATGCTCCTTGAATAAGAATTAACAGTTTATCCATCAACATTTCAATAATTCAATGGACAACACTTTAACATGAGAAAAATGATGAGATAAATAGAAATATGCCTTGAATGTTTTTGAATTATTTGATAAGGGATTATATGATGAGTTCATCTATGTTTATTTAACATTTACATGTATTATATGACTAACTTGCTTGATTGAGTATATGTGTTTAGGTAAATTTGTCAAAATGATGAAAGCATGTTAATTATATGCTTAGTGTTGTTAAATGTGATTGGTAAGTTCCAATTCCAGTTATACGAACTTACTAAGCATATAATGCTTACTAGGTTTTATTTTCTCTATTTTATAGTGTTTGAAGGCTCGTGAAGGTTGGATATTGGTTGGAGCATCATCACACTATCCACTAGCTTGTTTTTGGTATAAATTAATCTCATTTTGGTATAATGGCATGTATAGATAACTTGGCCATTGTTGGTATATGAATGTGGTTTGTAAATTAGCTATTGGTATGGCTAATAATATTTTGTTTTGATATACTAAAAAGGTTATATTATGGCATATGTCTATGTGTCAAGAATATTGAATATGATGGATATATTATGCTTAACATATAAATTAAACATGGTAAAATTATAATCATGAATGCATATGATAAAATATTATATTAAATGTTAGAATTGACTTGGATTAAATGCTTGAATTGGTTGGTATAGACTTGTAAGTTTTGGTGTAGGTTATTGGTAAATTTTGGGTGAGAAATGAAGCTAGGAAATGGCTTAATTTTGTCCACACGGGTAGACACATAGGCGTGTGTCATGATCGTGGGTGACATACGGCCTAGTACATGGGCGTGTGGTTAGGACATGTGTCCCTTGTAGCATAAAATTGAGAAATAGAAAGCTCAAAATTGAGCGCACGGACAGAGACACGGGCGCGTGTCTTAGTCGTGTGTGCTACACGGCCTAGAACACAGGTGTGTGTCTTGGTCGTGTGAACCCTGCACCTAATTTTTGAAAATTAAATTGATCACACGGCCTACTCACACAAGCGTGCAGCTGGCCGTGTGGCACAAGTCAGAGAGTTGCACGGGGTCAAACACAGCCTGCGGCACGGGCGTGTCTTAGGGTCACATGGGTGTGCCCCTGGACTACACGGGCGTGTAAGCCCTACACCTAGGAAGATTTTAGAAATTTCGCAAAAATTCTCTGAAACCCAGATTTAATCCCGATTCAGTTCCAATGTTCATATTGGGCCTCGAGGGCCCATGCAAGGGACAATAAATCTATTTTCAAAAATTGAATAGTAAATAACCTCAATTATTTGCAATTGTTCTGTAAACTCCAGTAATACTCTGTAACCCTATTCCGACAATGGATACGAGTTAGGATTGTTACAAATCATCTCTTGTAACACCTCAAACCTGACCCAATCGTTATGGCCGAATTCGAAAAGCTACATTGGCCATCGGAATGGCCCAAAGAAATTTTTCTTAATTTCAAACCTACTTTTTTTTTAAACCATTTGTGTAATTCGTTCAAAACTAGTAAAATCAAATGTTCAACTTTATTTTCAATCTCATTTCAAAAACCATTTCTCCATGAAAATAATCGAAATAAACTTTCAAATTTTAAAAAAAATATATTTTTAAAACTATTGGCTTATCAATTCAAAATAAATGAAATAAAGTGTTTATTTTAATTTCATAAAAACTGTGTAAATTTTAAGAATTGAAATAAGTAATATCTCAATTGTAAACATTCAATTATTTATTTAAAACTATTTTGGATTTTCAATCACACTTCTAAATCACTTGTCTTTTTATTCAAGATTGGAGAACTTGGTTATTCGTCATTATTTCGGAAATAAAAACATATTAACTGCATAAATCAAATGTCTTTAGAAAACTCATTTGTAAACATTAATAATTTTGAAAACTAAGTTTAATTTTATTAAAAACTCATTTTTCAAAAATGCAGCAGAAAAATGTGTTATTGATAAATTCTATTTTAAAAATTGAGTTTCAAGCAAAATCTTATCAAATACTAATTTATGCAGTTTTTTCAAAGCTTAATGTCATGAAAGCAAATTATGCAAATCAAAAGGAAAAATCCTCGATATAAAGTCCCATGCCATAGTTCATACTCAAACTTATTACAAACCCAAAATATCAAAATATGAAAATAAAATTTAATTACTTTAATTTTAAAAAATTCCAAGAAACTCCTCAAAATACCGTAATCAAATCCTAGCCTCGGCGTTATATGTAAAATCAAAAAACTAAAGGGGGTAAGCTATAAAGCTCTATGTGAGATTAACATAAACATAATCGCATACATATAAACATATACATTATACAATCATAATAATCATATCAATTTCATATAACTCAATATTTCACACTTATACTATGCATGATCATGTCAATGCATATTTCGTAAAACGATGCAGATTTTATGTAAACGGTCCTACAAATCTTCGCTACACATCAAAATCGAGTTCCTCTAGAACTCGTCTATCCAACACACCAAATTGTGAACTGTGTCACCAAAATCAAAATAAACTACCAGTAATCAATATTGTGGACAAACCACCAAAATCACAGATATACTGCAACATAATCAAAATCGTTAATAATGTCACATTAATGCAGATAAACTACCACATACTTCCACCTTTCACATATCCCACCCAATGTATATGATATGTTTAACATGCAAATCTCATATGTACACATGGTACCAAAATTTCATAACTTATTTTCGTGCGAACATTACGTTTGTCATATATTTACATAACATGAGAATGAGATGTACATATTTTTCAAATTAATAATAAGCATCAATATCACACAACATGCTTTTCACAACATATACGATTTGGGGAAATACTTACTTGACAAAATCCATATCGATGGTTTATCTCTCTTTATGGATACATAAAGCATTTTTATCAATAATATTATTTAAAGAACAAATTTTTTATCTATATAAAACAAACACTTAATTTAGTTTAGTGTTGAAACCCACACCTAATCATAGATCCAATCTGCAACACATCTCTAAGAACACCCACACGTGGATCTAACAATTAGATTACATGTTCAATCAACAATAGTGATCTTACGTTAATAACGATTGTCAATACGGGTTGATACAATAGTGGTGTCGATTTTTCCATTACCCTTAAAATAATCTCTCAGATAAATGATTTTTCCATTATCATTGAGCTAGATGGTTGCTTCCTAAAATGCCATTTAAGAATGAATTTCTTGCTGCTGTTAGAAGGAACACAAACAACCAGATGTTCCATATTGCATGGGATGTTGTTGAAGTGGAGTGCACTGATTCATGGCTCTAGTTTCTCAATCTTCTATTGGCTGATTTGAGATTGAAAGATGGGTATGAGTACACAATTATTAGTGACTAAGAAAAGGTTAGTGAATTAACTAATTTGGGCTTGGTCTTGTCTTTTTATTCTGCTAAGTATAATTAACTATATTTTTCTAGCAATCTATCTGGTTCATTATGACACGATTAGGGCCTTGATATTATAGTTTCTGACATACATCCAAAGGTGGAGCATAGGAATTGTATGAGGCATGTGTTTGCAAATTGGTCAAGGAGGAAGCTAGGGAAATCTTATGAGTATGATTTATGGTAGATTATGAAGTCTATGACTAAGAGGGAGTGGGAGGAACTATGTGCAGCACTGGAGAAGAAAGATAAGGATACTTATGATAATTTGAATAGAAAGTCTTCAAAAATGTGGAGTAGGGCTTTTTTGAGGTTTACTTGTAAATCAAATATAGTTGACAAAAATCTATGTGAAGCCTTTAATTCAAGCATTGTTGAAGCTAGGTTTGTAATATCCCGAATTAGGGCCTAATCAGAATAGTGGTTTCGTGACCACAAATCTGAGATAGAAATAATTATTTTATAATTATTTTGAGGTTTATGATATGATTTCATGATTGTGTGAAAATTTCGTGACGAAATTCTATGCATAAAGTGCTTAAGTTGATATTAGGGACTAAATCGAATAATTTGCAAAACTTGTATTCTAGAAGTTTTTAGTATGAAATTGCTTTGGAATATTAATGAGGAGGTCTTAAATATAAATTTGACCAATTTCTAAAATTTTGGACAAAAATGGGCTTGTACATGAAAATTTTCAAAGAAAGGTATTAAGGGTATTTTAGCCATTTTGTAATTAAAATTAATTAAAAGGGAAATTAAGGCCAAAATGTGTTCATCTTCTTCAAGCCTTGGCCAAACCTTACCTCTCTCCATAGCTAGGGTTTCTTCAACTTCCAAGCTTCATAGTAAGTGATTTCAAGCCCCGTTTTTAATGATTTTTATGTTTTTGAAATCTCGGTAGCTCGATTTAGCTTATGCTAGCAATAAGTCAACCTAAGGTTCATATTTGGAAAAATATCCATAGGTGAAATTTGTGTATTTTGGTGTTTTATGATAGAATATGAGATTTTAAATTATGTTAGATAACTTGTGCTACTCGGTTTTAAGTGAAAACGAGTAAAATGGCTTAATCGGTAAAAATACCTAATATTCATAAGTACATGTCAGAGTGTGAATTTGATGTTGCCATAGAAGGGAAAAATGACCAGCATGTTATAAAACTTGAGAAAATTGGATGAGGTTTAATTTACGAGCCTTGGGGAAAAAGTCCAAATATGTGAAAGTTTAGGGGTAAAATGGTAATTTTGCTAAAGTTTGTACTGGGGGCTGTTTTGATGAATGTATGTGTTAAATAAATTAATTTGGTATTATAGATCAAGAGAAACAAGATTCAAGTTGTGATCGAGGGAAAAACAAAGTTTACGAGGAATAGGTCCGATTGCTAATATTTTGTATCGAGGTAAGTTCATGTGTAAATAAGGTAACATAATTTTTATTTTAAGTGATTTAATGTTATTTATATGGTATGATACTTATTATCATGAAATATTATGCTTTGTGAATTATTATTTGGTAATATGTAAATTATGTGAACAACTTGATAAGAATGAGATACTAGCAAGTATCAGTTTCTATATTTAGAAGAAGGCGATCAAAATGTGTAATTGAAAAGAATCCTGTTTGAACCTTGGGAATAGATTAGGGTACAAGTGACATGTCACTAGGATGGTTGAGTTCTGAGCTTGTTGAGTTGAGTCTGAGTTCGTGAGATGTAACTAGGCATCCGAGCTCGTTGAGTTGAGTCCAAATTCACTTATGGATGCGAACGCCCGAGCTCGTTGAGTTGAGTCTGAGTTCATTTACAGGCGGGTTACATGGTAGCTTGGCTACATAGATTTCAAAATCTATTGAGCTTGTTCAATTATGAGTACAGGACTTACGTGCACACTATTCGCGTATCCGAAATTATATTCCGATGTGTTCAACGGGAGAATCATAAGAGAATATGGAGAATACTTAAAATGAAAGTGATTCGATGATGAATGTGTTGAAGAAGTGAAAATGGATAGGTATGAGTTTAATCCTTAGTTGAGAACTTGATGAGACAAAATTGTGGTAAGATAGTAAGTATTCTTATGTTATGAGTGTTTTAATGATGTTTATGTTGGATTGCATGATATGTTACTTATTATTTGCATGTGAACTTACTAAGCATTTATGCTTACTCCCTCCTTTTCATTCATTGTAGTTTTGACAAGTCGGCTTGAGAATCGGGATAGGTCGAAGGCTCGTTTACACTATCCGAAGACCTAAATTGGTAAAATGGCTTGTATATTTTGAATGTGGCATGTATAGCACTATACTCACTTTGTGTAAATGATCTTATGATATGGTTATGGTTTGGTAAGAAAAAGGGTTTGTAAATGATTAGCCATTGGAATGGCCAATCTAAATCATATTTGATGTCATGTATGTTTAAAATGCTATTTAGTCCATGAAAATCTATAGTAAAGTAAAATTTGCTGTAAAACAGAATATTGTCACAGCAATGATGTGAATTTGAAAAATCACTAAAAACAGTAGAAATGGAATTAAATGATGAATAAGTAATGGAATCGAAGCTTGATGAGTCTATTTTCACATGGAAGAAACGAAACGATAAAGGAGTTGTATTTTATAAGATATTTAAATTTTTGTGAAACAGGGTCAGAGCAATTTCTGAATCCCCTATTTTGACTTTAAAAATTTACCATAAATTGTACAAAAATAATTCGAAGTCATGATTTATATGTATAGATTCCTTATTTAGTCTAGTTTTATGAAAAACAAACAGCATAGTCATTGAAACTCTGTACAGGGAGATATCTGGTTTGTAATACACAGGAGTTAGAGTAGTCGAACCCTGAAACAGGGGAGACTTTAACTAATAAACTGTACTAACTGGCTTGACCAAAAATTCTAGAAAAAAATTAGTAGATAGATATATGAATCTAATTTCAGGTAAAATTTACAGATCTTAATTTTGAGTTTTGAAACTCAAGATATGAATTTTTAAGCGACTGTAATGTAGTTAGCCAGCTTGTCTAGAAATTCTAAAATAAATTGTTTAAGTTGTTTAAATTAATGAATTAAGTTTATTAACACCTCAAGCTCGACTCTGGCGATGGTCTCGGGCTCGAGGGCGTTACAAGGTTCAAAAGCATTATCAGAATGCTTGAAGATATTAAGACCAAGTTGATGACTAGGATAGTACAAAAAAGGAAGTTATGTAATGGACGAAAGCAAAAGTATGGTCCATTGGTGAAAGCTAAGTTTGATGCCAACAAGAAAGACTGTGTAGAGTGGAAATTTATATAAAATGGTGAAAATAGATGTGAGATGAGAAAATGAAGTTATCAATATACAATGGACCTAAGTCAAAGGATATGTAGTTGTAGAAATTGGCAAATTAGTGGGATTCCATGTGCACATGCATGTGCTGCCATGTATCACCTAGGGCTTCAACTAGATGAATATCTACATGAATGTTATCACATAGAAACCTACAATAAAGCTTACTCATTTCCAATGCAGCCCATTAATGGGCCATATGATTGGGCAAAAACTGGTATTGAACCAATGTTACCTCTTATTGAAAGGAAGATTCCTAGGAGGCCAAAAAAGAATAGGAAGATGGCCAAAGATGAATCGAAGAAAGTGAAGCCCGACCACTTGAGTTGGAAGGGTCTAATCATGACATGTACTCAATGTGGCCAACATAGCCATAATAAGCGGTCTTGCACACAAGGAAATGAACATGTTAAATAGGTACAACGTTGTTCTTCACTTATATATATTGAGTAAATTTATTTTATCTAATCATTTTCATTATAATATATGTTTTGCAGCAATATGCACAACCACCCAAAAAAAAGAGAAATCTCCTATTAAAAAGCCAACTACCTAAGGTAAATCTAAGGGAAAACAACCCAAGAATGGCAAAATACGTGGAATAGGTTAAATACATACTTGAATATTGGAAATCAAACATTTTATGTGAGTTTTCTTCCTTTTACTATTGATCAAACATTGTATATTATTTTGTTCAACTTGAAACACTCTCGCAGTCTGGTAGAACCACAAAGAGCATGGGGACAGGTTCATGTAAGGATGGTAGTGGACAATCTTTTTTGACACCCAAGTCACCAAAGAACAAGAGAAAGGCTCTTCTCGACCATCTAGAAACATAAGATTTAGTTGCAAGAAACATGAGTAAATCATTGAAAAAATAGTTGCCAAGGGTGAATGTCATTTTGTCACATTTTGAGCCTACAACCTTCTATTTTGGAATACACCAAGGTGAATGTTATTTTATTGTATTAATAACCAATATGTTGATTTTTTTATTTTTATTTTTTTGTGATTGATATAGCTAGGTATAGCTCACTTACAGTAATATGTTATATTTGGTACATCAAACTTGTTTTTAGCTGGTATAGCATGAATGATGTATAGGCTAAATCATTACCTATGGAAAGCTTTTACAAAGTACATTTATCCTAATTGCAATGGGGAAATCATATAATTAAATGAGAGATATTTTTCAATCTTATGTTTCTTTTTACTGCATTATTTACTAAGCTAAATTAAATTACATAAACAACAACCAAAATTGGTCATTAGTTCCAAACATAATGTATATCAAGGTTCCAAATTGCATAAACAACATAACATGAAGGTATGTCAGAAAATTTTACAATCAATCTGTAACAGCCCGATTTTGAGCTTAGTCAGAACAGTGGTTTCGGGACCACAAATCTGAAGTCAAGAAATTATTTTTATTATTATTTTGGTGTTATAGCATGATTATATTAGTGCATGAAAATTTTGGTGAGGTAATTGTAGCATTTGTGAGCTTAATTTCGAAAAATGACTAAATCGCATAAGGGGTAAAAGTTCTAATTTATTTGATAGATCTACCACATAGCTAGAGAACGAAAATTTGGAGTCTTTAAAGTGCAATTAGACCCTTTAGAAGTTGATGGCCAGCCATAGGGGACAAGAAAATCAAATGGTCAAAGGAGTTGGTAACTTAATGTATGATAAAATAATACCCTAGAGACTAGCCTTCATCTTTTTCATTCTTTCTTTCTCCTCTATCAAAATTTTAAGCCATTCTAAGGGTTTTGGAAGCTTGAAATCTTAGCCACTTATATCTCTCTCAAGTAAGTGATTTAGATGCTTATTTTTGATAATTTTGGTACTTTTAGAACCCTTATGGCATTAGCTAGCTAATGGCGGGACCATTTTGCAAAATTGTTGATAGTCTAGGGATTTGCCATGAAAGGATTTATGATGTTTGCTGAGTTTTTATGGAAGAAAATGAATCTTAGTTGTGTAGTAAACAACTTTTGTGAAAGAACTTCTCATGAAAACCCTAATAAGACCATTTTGTAAAGTTTGTAAAATGGATAGTAATGTTGTGAAACAATGGGAATTTTGGGTCACTGTAAGAGTAAAAAGGTTTCAGCTAGGCTTAAGATTTGAAGAAATATGATAAAAATCGATTTTCAATCCTAGGGGTAAAATGGTCATTTTGTGAAAGTCTAAGGGCAAAATGGTTATTTTGCCAAAAATGTGAATTTATGATTTCTTAAATTTATTTAAAGGTTAAATGAGTAAATTTTTATTATTTTAGATCAAGAAACACGAAACCCGGACTTAGACCGAGAGAAGGCCAAGCAAGTAGAGTAAATCGTCTAGTCACCTACATTTTGTAATCCGAGGTAAGTTGTATGTTAATAATGCAACTATATTGTTATGATGTGTAATTGAATTAATATTGCATAAATTGTTTTTATTGTGAATATGAGTATGCATGTTGAGAAATTAATGTAATAAAGAATTTCGATTGAACATTAGGAATAGATTTGGATATTCATGCCATGACATTGGGTGATATGTGTGCTAGTGGAAGACATGTTTGGGACATGTATCGGCCACATTGTGAGAGCCAGTGTAAGACATGTCTGGGACATGTATCAGCATTGAGACGAGAGTTAGTGTAAGACATGTCTGGGACATGCATCAGCCTTGAGATATACAAGCTAGTGTAGGATGTAACACCCCAAACCCGGCCTAGACGTTATGGCCGAATCTGGCGCGTCACATTGAAGTGTTTTAGCGAAAACCTTGTTTTCATTGGAAACACTTCCTTAAAATGAAAAACCTTAATTACTTTGTAAAATCTCTTTTCAGTTGCGGAAGATTTATTTAGAACAAATGATTTTATGAAAACTCGTCATAAAAAAACGAGTTACGGAAACGTAGTATTTAAAAACAGTTATGGTTTAGAAAAACCACGTTTTACTTCTAATAAATATAAAGCATAAAAAAATGATAATAATCCTAAATTGAAATATTAGCCAGAGGAAAGACCTTGTTACAACCCAAATCAAATAGAAATAATTTAAAGTTAATATATTAAAAATTACATAAAGACTAAGTCTAAACTTTTTATGCTAGTTGGCCACCTCTGAGTCCCTCCATCCGTCGAACCGCCTACTGAGGATCTCCTGAAAAGTTTAGAAGGAGGGGGGGTGAGTTTCGAAAACCCAGTGTGTACAACCCTCAACGAGTATAAAACAATCAGTAGTTATTTTGGGCCAGAGCCCAATTTAATAATGGTGGTCTCTGGGCCTTAGCCCAAATTAGCCTCGGTTGGGCAGAAGCCTACATCGTAATAATATCACAACAATATCATACATGCAATGCAATGCAGTGCAATCCCATCCCAATAATCCATCCACTACACACCAGCTCCGTCCCCCGACACATCATGTGGGGATATAAATATCGACCCACCCAACTGATACACATCCATGGTAGCCCGATTGCGGAACTACCTTCATTTACACATTGGGCTTAAAAGCTGTCGGTGGATCCACGATTGTCAAGTAACCATGCGATCTTCATATTCTTCCTCCGTTCCATAATACCCAACCCATATGCAACCTAAGTAGAATATCATATGTATGCAGCAGATATGCATGTCACATCCATAAAACTTACATTCAACACCTAGGGGTATTTCGGTCATTTTCGCCCTTAGGGCATTTCGGTAATTTTTCCTTTTATTATGGTTTTCACTTACCTTGGCCCGTTAACAAATCCCGTGAGTTAAAAGGAACGAATACTATGCACCAGGTAGGATTCCAGATAAGAGGAGGTGAGTCATTAAGACTACTTAAGTACCAAGCTCTCCCCAGATCCAATCCTAGACATGCATATACCCGTTGCCACACCTTAACCCTATGACTTGTCCACGGTCGCAATATATTAATTAAGTTTTATGTAGTCATCATATACTAGGCCCAAAACCCCTTTCAAAACCCAGTCAAGTTCACATACCTATATATGACCCACTAGGCCCAATCACATTTATATGGCCCAGTAGGCCCAAATCACATTTATATGGCTCATCAGTCCCAATTCACATTTATAATCATGCTCACATACGATTTTTCATCACATAGCATCAATTATCAATTTTTGCCTATTATGGGTCCAACAGCCCATCAGGCCTATTAAGCCTATTTTGGCCCGGTTGGCCAATTCACAGCCCAAGCCCATGGAATCACTCATGGGGCCTCAGACAGCCTATCGATTTCCATCTCACGAGTGTTCGCGCACTCGTAAGACTGTCGTAGTCAAACTTTCGGCTTTTTGGCATTTTGACTTTTCGGCATTTTGGCTTTTGCTGATCTACTTGTGTGTGTAGTGTGTGTACACACCTTCGGCTTTATATCAAGTTATCATAGGGTAAAAGTACACACCTTATCACCTGGAGTACTAAGTATTCATAATCGCCCGAACCTATATTAAACGTTATATTCCATTAGTCACATTCTATTAATTTAAAATAAATCCACTACTTACCGAATAACCACCTATACTTGCCTTGATTAGATTGATCGACTGCGATCTGCCTATGTAACTCGAAATCTGACGTAGTGTGATAAACACCAAATTATACATAGTTTTACCCCAAATACTTAGCATATTTATGGATGTTTACTACTAGATTTGTGGATTTTGGTGCTCTTAATCCGATTATTTCATGTTTTGTACTCAAGAGAGCACCAAGAGTCAAAATGAGAAAAAAATGAGATAAAAAAGGACAAAACAGACCAAATCGAGAAGACCACATGGCCTAAGCCTTGCCACACGGCTGCTCACACGCCCATGTCCTTCGAGGGTGTCGACCAAGGCTCTCACAATTCACACGGCCTGGCCATTGACCCACACGGCCGTGTGCAATTTAATGGATCGAACACGGCCTAACAAACACGTCACACGGCCGTGGCACACGGGCGTGTCCCTTTTTCAAAGAGTTGTATTTTACACAAAAAATGGTACATAGGGAGGAAGAAAGCTAATCCAAAGCTTTTGAGATGTACTCTTATTTTATTATGAACTAAACCCCTTAGATACCTAAAGGGGATAAAACCTATGATGGATCTTGTTATTATTATCTGAACTGGATGATAAATACTTGATTTGTTCTTAATTATGTGTTCTTAATGCTTGAGTTAATATTCAGGGTATTAATTCATGATTTGATGTGCTTATGCAGAGGAGGAATAGACCCTGCTTAAGAGTAGATTTGGCATAATTAAGCGGAGTTGATCGAACACCTAGAAATAGGGTTATGAGATTTTGCCAAATTAGGGTGAAACCTAATATGGGAGTCCATAGAGTGATTTACTGTTTCCCTAAGGGTTTTAATTAAGAAAGAAATTTCGATTAATTCAACTGAGGGTTAGACGTTATTAGTCTCGAAAGGGATAATAACATAGGTTAGGGAATCTCACGGATCAAGTCAAGTGAATAAATCGTCTGGTTCAGAGTCAGATAACAAGTGAAATCTAGGTAGATTCCTCCTTGGGTGTCGTCTTTTTCAATTACTTTTCTTCAAGTCTTTTTCCAAATTTTCTCTTTGCTTTAATTAAATTAGTTAATTAGTTTAGATAATTAGTTTAATAAGCAAACCCTTTTATTCGTAGGCTAGATAATAAAAAGATAGTTATTACTAGTACTTTTGGTTCCCTTGAGTACGATATCCCGATCTTGCCATTACTATACTATTGTTCGATAGGTGCGTTTGCCTTTTCGTGGTGATAATAGTTACTCTAGATTTGATCTTTATTATAAATATTTATTACTTGCTACGAATCACGCGATCAAGTTTTTGGCGCCATTGCCAGGGATTCAAAATTTTATGAATGCTAAATTTTTATTACTTTAGTCATTTATTCTTCTTGTAATTTAATTCTAGGTTATTATTATTTATTAATTTACTTTTTTTTTCTCTTGGCAGGTTTTTATAGTTTATGACTAGAAGAAACCCATCAGGACCATTACTTTTTGACGAAAAAATCGATCGCACAGCTTGTAGAAATTAAAGAGAAATAAGGCGTAGCTTACGATACACAGAGAACGAGCGAGAAGACGATACTCAACCCCCAACTGACGAGATGGCTGAAAACCAAGACAATCAGCTACCTCCTGCAATTGCGGCTAATCAAAATCCTACTCCACGTATTATGTATGATTATGCTAAACATTCTTTAACAGGAACTGAATCTAGCATAGTTAGGCCTACTGTAGCTGCAAATACTTTTGAATTAAAACCTAACACTATTCAGATGATACAGTAGTTTGTTCAGGTTGATGGTTTGCAGGATGAAGATCCCAACGCTCACTTAGCGAACTTTCTGGAATTTTGCAATACATTTAAAATCAATGGCGTTTCTGATGATGCCATACGTTTTCGGTTGTTTCCCTTTTCACTGAGAAACAAAGCTAAACAGTGGTTGAACTCGTTACCACAAGGGTCTATCACTACTTGGGAACAAATGACCGAGAAATTTTTACTAAAATATTTTTCGCCAGCTAAAACGGCTAAATTACGCAATGATATCTCTTCTTTTATGCATATGGATTTAGAAACACTTTACGATGCATGGGAGAGATACAAGGACTTACTGAGAAGGTGCCCTCACCATGGGTTGTTGCTTTGGCTTCATGTACAAACATTCCACAATGGTCTGAATCCCTCAACTCAGCAAATGGTTGACACAGCTGCTGGCAGAACCATCAACAATAAAACACCAGAAAATGCTTATGAATTTATAGAGGAGATGTCATTGAATAACTATCAGTGGCAAGTTATAAGGACAAAGCCAACGAAAGCAGTCGGCATTTATAACATCGATTCAGTCACCATGCTCTCTAATCAGGTAGAACTTCTCAATAAAAATATTGACGGTTTACTTGGTTCTACGCAGGTACATCCAGTAATGAGGTGTGACTCAAGTGGCGGAGGTGTGCATATAGAATACCAATCCTTCAGTCCTACAACTGAAAAAGAACAAGTCAACTATATGGGTAACAATAACTTCCGATCTCAAAATAACCCATACAGTAATACTTATAATGCAGGTTAGAGGAACCACCCAAATTTCTCCTGCGGTGGTCAAGGGAATCAAAAGCCACAAAATCTGTAGGGTCTTTAACAGCCACCTTATCAACAAGAGAAGAAACCAAACCTTAAAGAGATGCTTTTTAAATTCATCTCGGTGTCAGAAACCCATTTCCAAAATACTGAGTAGCATTTAAGGATCAACAAGCATTGATCCAATGACTCAAAACTCAGATAGGCCAGCTATCCAAACTAATCTCCGAACGACCACAAGGTAGCTTACCAAGTAATACTGAACCTAATCCGAGGGAACATCTCAATGCAATTAGTACTCAAAATAAGGAAGGATTCATTGCACCGGAGCCAGAATTACAGCAAGACAACGCGATGAATAAAGGTCGAGAAGAGGTAAACGATAATGATCCTAAACAGGTAAGTACGAATCATGAACCTCGTGTGCCATATCCTAAAGCGATGACGAAAGACAGAACAGAAGAACAATTCGGTAAGTTTGTCAAACTCTTAAAGAAATTACATATTAACTTATCCTTTATTGAAGTTCTGTCGCAGATGCCCAACTAAGCAAAATTCTTAAAGGAACTTCTGAGCAATAAAAGAAAATTAGATGCTACATCGCATGTGGAACTAAATGCAGTCTGCTCAGCTATTCTAAAGAATAAGCTACCTAACAAATTGAAAGATCTAGGGAGTTTTACAATTCCTTACTTAATTGGTAGTTTATCTGTGAATAATGCTTTAGCTGATCTAAGGGCAAGTATAAATGTTATACCGTATAAAATATTTAAACGACTAGGTCTCGGTAAACCCAAACAGACTAGGATGAGCATACAATTGGCTGACAAAACAGTTAGATTTCCTAAAGGTATTATTGAAGATGCTCTCGTTAAAATTGATAAGTTTATTTACCCAGTAGACTTTGTCGTCTTAGATGTAGATGAAGATAACCAGGTACCTTTAATTTTAGGACGACCCTTTTTAGCAACTACCAAAACCATTATTAATGTAGGCACAGAAGAGCTAACACTTCGTGCAGGAGACGATGCAATAACACTCTAAGCACGTAATTCAGTCAAAATTTCTAAGACTCAAGATAACGCTATGAAACTTGTTGATGATAAAATTAATATTCAATCGTCCTTGCAGGAACCTCCTCGAACCAAGACAACGGAGACAGAGCACTATTACCAAGTAGCGAACAAAGACACCTATGAGGAACGAAGGCTTCAAATAGAAGAGCTAGATGAATAGCGAGCACACAAATCGAGAACACATGATAAATCGAAACTACGCCAAAACAAGCCCGATACCTCTCCTAATCAACTTAAGGTTGGCGATAAAGTCTTACTAGATGCTATAGATCCCCACATTGTCACTACCACACCAAATGAGGAAATCCCTCTTACGGTACTCAGTATTTTTCCATTCGGTATGGTGGAGGTGAGTCATCCCAAGTTCGGCACTTTTAAGGTAAATAACACCTGATTAAAACCTTATTTTAAGATGGACAGTAGGAATAAAGAGTATGAACTCCTCAAACCACCATGATCATTCAACGGAGAGGTAAGTCGAGCTTAGACTATAAATAAGCGTTTCTCAGGAGGCAACCCGAGCACTAACATATTTTGATTTTTTTATTTTTAATTTCTAACACTTTGAATCATTAACTTAATCTTTGAATTGCAAAATTTTTCAGCACACACGGCTAGGCACACGGGCTTGCCTAAAGCTGTGGCCAAACAGGGAAAGAGACACGACCATGCGATACGGCCGTGTTGAAGCGGGACATGATTTCCCCAAAACACGGGGTGCGATAAATCCCCACGGTCGTGCGACATGGTCGTGGGTGAACTTGATAGGAGACCACGGGCGTGGGAATGGAAAACCACGGGCGTGCTAGGGACAAGGCTCGATTCTGTTTCTTCGACACTCACGCCCGTGCCGTTCAGCCATGTACAACAATACATGGGTGTGCTACCATAACACACGGGCGTGAGAGAAGTGAACAAAGCTAGGCACGGCCGGGCGACATGGCCGTGTTCGACACATGCCCAAGACACACGGGGTGGGATAGTAGCCAGGCACGACCTAAATCGCAAAATTCAAAAAATACAGGCTCACTCTCAAAGTACACTGGCGTGGCCCTAGGCCGTGTGAACCTCCCCTATATAAGCAAACCACTGTTCATCTTCTTCCCCTTTTCAAAACCCTAGCCGAAATTTACCCTTCCCCATTCCTTAATCCTTATTCCAGCCACCATTCCCCAGATTCTCATTTTCCCAACCCCCAAACCACCTTCAAAACCACTCTCTTTGCATTAATCCCCACTTTTCCCTATCTATACCCTCCATTTTTCCTCCACACGGCTATGTCCCCGCGTCACACGCCCGTGCTCGCCACCAACACGCCCGTGCACCGCCCTACAGTAGCCTTTGGAGCATTATATAGTCATCGAGAGGCAAGAAGGCTGCGGTCCCATCCTCAAAGAGACGTAGGGGACCGGATTCTTCCTCGGTACGTGCTACAGTCGAAGTTTGGCACCCGTTCCTTGAATTTTCGCAAGCTTCGCAGGAGGATCTATTTCAGATACTACGCACACGACCCCTCACTACAGGTCGCTGCATTGACTGGGCTGTCGTCAAGCAAGTTCAGCTAGTTGATACCATCCGCGCCCTCCTGTCCATAGACCCATGGGAACGGTTCTTCGCTATTACCGAACCCACTTATTTAGAACTAACTTTAGAATTATGCTCTACTTTTCATTTACAGGTGGTGATGACGAACAATGATGACCCAGGCACCATTCACTTCCGATTAGGCAGTCTAGTTCGCGCAAGGAGTGTCCCAGAGTTTAGAGTCACTCTGGGACTTTACACCGATGAGTTTATGGATGAGGAAGACATGAATGCACTACCACGAAATATCCACATTTCTCCCTCCTTGTGCTGGAAAGCTTTGGCACCACTCTCTTCCACCTACGACCCCAGCCGCTCGAAAGCCTCAGCTCTCACTCATTCCCTACACTATCTCCATGCCATATTGGTACACACATTGACCAAAAGGAAAGAAAGCACCGGCGTCGTCAACACCCACGACGCCTACTATTTATGGTGCATGGCGAATGCACACGTGACTGACTTGGCATACTTCATTGCTTTCGCCATTAGCCATCAGACCGAGCGGCATAGGAAGGGAGTGATCTCCATCGGCCCCTACGTGACGCACCTTGCCAGACACTTCGGTCTCTTCAATACCGTAGCGCAGTCATCAGCGCTTATACTGATAGGTCAGATGTCCTCACAGGGCATCACGACTATGTTACACATGAGGATGATCGAGCGCCGACGTAGGATCAATCCTCCTCAATACCATCTCTCTCATGCCATTGACGAGGAGGATCTTGAGGATATTCCTGATGATGTTCCCCCACAGCATGAGGAGCCTTCCATCGTGCCACCTAGGGAACGACCAGTCCATGCGGCTACTTCATTGGCACACCTTTCTGACCGACTCGCCCACTTCGAGCAGTATTGCACTACACAGTTCGAGATGATTCACGAGCGAGATCGGTGACGGGACCGACAGATGCACGATATGCAAGCCATGATGCAGTAGCTGTGCCAGCACTTTCACATCGCCACCCCAGCGCCACCACCAGAGGGCCTCACTGACGAGGATCATTGAATCCTCCTATCTTTTTATTCTTAATTTTTTATTTTATTTTATTTTATTTTATTTTAATTTTTATTTTTATGTCAATTTGATTATTTTATTTTACAAGGCATATCTATATTAGTAAATTTTATTTTTTTCATTTTCTGGTATTTCTAACAAGTAATCTCACTACGCTCTCTTCCACACCAACTCTTAATAAGCTCTTCATGATTCTACAGACTTCCGAGCAAAGCTGCTAGGAATATTTTACGGAATGAGGAAACAAATGGGAAACAATACCTCACGAGTGCCATGTTCAACACCCAATTTCTTCATCTAGCCAAGAACTATGGCAGTTACTATTTTCCCTAAACACTCCAGCCTCAGAATCAAGTTCCGCATCCATATAACAGAGAGTTTCACCTTCTTTCCTCTTATGATTTTCTTTATTTTGAATAATCTATCTTTGTCCATTGAGGGCAATGTACATCTTAAGTGTGGGGGGGTGAACATGAAACCTAACTTTTTGTATTATTCTCAAATCCCTAAATTTGGCCTTATGCTTAAGTGATTTTCTCATAATCTTGATCGAATGAATTCTGATTGATCTATAATTATTGTTTATATGTCATGAACTAGACCATGGGAATTATGCATGATTATTTGATTATAGGACATTAGAGAATCGAGTATGATAATTTGAGATTTTGAGAACTAAAATTTTTTAGACTATTTTCCTAAATTGAGGTATTATTTTAAAATCTTAAGTATACAGGAATGACATCAAAAACCCAAATTTTTGGTGAGATTTTTGAGCCTTTTGAGCATATAGCTTTCTTTCTTGCTCACTTCTTTTGTGGTTTGAGTGTGTCAACATTGAACTGTTATTCTAAAACTTGCTTCGATACATGTCGAGATCACACGTATGATTTGATACACTGAGGTGATAAAGGCACTTAGGATTCAACCCATTTACTCCATAAAAAGCCTTTCCACATAATTAAACCCTTAGTAAACCCCCTTTGAGCCTGCTAACTTTTTTTATTGATTAACTTTCATCATTAACCCATTAACATATTATTGTTGAAATCCTCTTACTTAATTTACTTCTTTTTTTTATCGAGATTAAATTTAATACTGTTACTTCACTAGGTTCACCATTTTTTGTTACTGAATCATGAAGTATGATTTCTATATTGTATTGACTTGATTTGTTCTTAAAAAAAAACTCAGTATTATTATTGTAATCCTCAGCAAGCTAAAGTTGTCATGAACTCATGTAAAATAATTCTAGATATTTGTTTGTGGTTCAATAATTAAGTTTTTGATAGTGGGGGTAATATATTGAAAATATCTCGATTCTAACCCTTGTCTCTTCAACTTGTATCCATACCTGTAACCTAAACCCCATTACAACCATGCAAAGACCTTTTGATTAGTGTATTATATCATTTACAAGTGGTGGAGATTTGGTTTTCATACAAGCCAATGGTAATAACTTTTCATGTTAGACAATCGAGTGCTTAATCTTGAATCTTAAACACTTTGAGTGATTTGAGTGAATCTTTAGTGAGGATGTCATCTCTTGTAAATTTAGGACTAAAGTTAATTACTTGAATGAAGGAGATTACCTATAATTTTATTATCAAAGTATTCGATTTAGATTGTTTGAGGCTTTTAATGCCCCTATAGTTGAATTCTCACTGTATGATTTTCTGTGGAATAACTTGTAACATTATTAGTAATGATTATGTGATTGAGAGGAATGAATTCTAGTAGTAAATGAGAGTTTTGCTTGAGGACAAGCAAATGCTTAAGTGTGGGGGTATTTGATAAATGCCAAATTATACATAGTTTTACCCTAAATACTTGGCATATTTATGGATGTTTACTACTAGATTTATGGATTTTGGTGCTCTTAATCCAGTTATTTCATGTTTTGTACCCAAGAGAGCACCAAGAGTCAAAATGAGGAAAAAATGAGCTAAAAAGGGACAAAACGGACCAAATCGAGAAGATCACACGGCCTAAGCCTTGCCACAAGGGCTGCTCACACGCCCGTGCCCTTCGAGGGTGTCGACCAAGGCTCTCACAATTCACACGGCCTGGCCATTGACCCACACGGCCGTGTGCAATTTAACGTATCGAACACGGCCGGGCAAACACGTCACACGGCCGTGGCACACGGGCATGTCCCTTTTTCAAAGAGTTGTATTTTACACGGAAAAAGATACTTAGGGAGGAAGAAAGCTAATCCAAAGCCTATATAAACACCCTAAGTGTGACCTTATAGGGGGCCTCTTCCAGAACTTTTCGAGAATACAGAACCACACGCCAGGAATTACTTGAAGGAAACCAGACGGTCCATCCCAAAAGCCGGAGCTACTCCAAGACTGAAGATCTCTCTCAGAATTCCTTCAGGGGTTTTAGAGTTTTCTTCATGTTTTGTTATTTTTATACTTTTGAGATATACTCTTATTTTATTATGAACTAAACCCCTTAGATACCTAAGGGGGATAAAACCTATGATGGATCTTGTTATTATTATCTGAACTGGATGATAAATACTTGATTTGTTCTTAATTATGCGTTCTTAATGCTTGAATTAATATTCAGGGTATTAATTCATGATTTGATGTGCTTATGCAGAGGAGGAATAGACCCTGCTTAAGAGTAGATTTGGCATAATTAAGCGGAGTTGATTGAACGCCTAGAAATAAGGTTACGAGATTTTGCCGGATTAGGGTGAAACCTAATATGGGAGTCCATAGAGTGATTTACTGCTTCCCTAGGGTTTTAAATTAAGAAAGAAATTTCGATTAACTCAACTGAGGGTTAGACGTTATTAGTCTCGAAAGGGATAATAACATAGGTTAGGGAATCTCACAGATCAAGTCAAGTGAATAAATCGTCTGGTTCAGAGTCAGATAATAAGTGAAATCTAGATGGATTCCTCCTTGGGTGTCGTCTTTTTCACTTGCTTTTCTTCAAGTCTTTTTTCCAAATTTTCTCTTTGCTTTAATTAAATTAGTTAATTAGTTTAGATAATTAGTTTAATAAACAAACCCTTTTATTCATAGGCTAGATAATAAAAAGATAGTTATTACTAGTACTTTTGGTTCCCTTGGGTACGATATCCTGGTCTTGCCATTACTATACTATTGTTCGATAGGTGCGCTTGCATTTTCGTCGTGATAATAGTTAGTCTAGGTTTGATCTTCATTATAAATATTTATTACTTGTTACGAATTACGCGATCATAGTGCCCCTTCCGCATCCAGGCGGAATGTCCCTAACGGCTGACACCTTACGTCGCTTAAACTTGGGAGCTTCTATCCCAACCTCTTTGCTAGAACCCCCTTTTTCCATCAGTGATCACACTCTTGAATGAGAGGGAAAAAGAGAAATGAATGGAGAAACTGTAGGTTAAGGAAAGTTTTTGAAATAATAAAGAAGAATCGGCTTTTAAATGAGAAAGAAACAATCAGCTAAGTTGAAGAGTGAAGAGATTGATTCGATTAAAATAGGGAAGAAAAGATCAAGAATTTGGCTTAAAGAAAAGAGGAGGTGATATGCGACTAAATCACACAAAAACAACAAATACTTGCCCATACGACACGCATATTTATACTAAAAGTAAATAAAAAAATAAAAAATACACCTACACTCCTTAATCGACTTCAACTCGTCAAGATTATTTCCCTTCAAATTCTCCTATTTTTTCACCATCATATCTACCCTTAATCCTCATCCTAATCCTAATCCCCTTGATTTTAGCCAAAAATTCCAATTTGAATTGCATTCAAATTGCTTCCATCGTACAGCACTTGAGTAGCAAAATTAAAATTTCCTTTTACTCGCGCCTCCACTCAAACTCCAGACCTCAAGATTACTCTACCTCCCCACACGTTGCTGGCCACTGCACTGCATCCTTTCTTATGCTACCATTCGGTCACAATTAATTATAAGGCTTATATGCCTAAACCTCAGTTTTCTTAAAGAATAAAAATTTAAACTTCGCTAGGCCTGGGATTCAAACTTGCTCCCTCTCATAACCATAGCATGCTTCACACCACTGCACCGCAGGCGTTCTTATGCCATATTCCATCCCTAACTATTTTTAAGGCCTATTAACCCGCAACCTGGTTATCCTAAAAATATTTGCTACCATTTCGTTTTAGATTCGAACCTCTAATCTCTTGGTTGTGCTATTTGTCCCTTGCCACCAAGCCACAAGCTCTTTTGTGTCGTTTCTCCTCCTTAATTAATTATAAACTCTTTCTGCTGACCTCTAGGTTTTCTAAAAAAAACAACAACTTCTTTTGCTGATGTTGCGACTTGAACCCAGCACCTCTCCTTACTCCTAACACCATCATGCCACTGGGCCAAGCGCATCCTTGTGTTGAATCCCACCTAACATATTTATAAAGCCTAAACGCTAGCTTCCCTACTAATCTTATGCGCAATAAAAAAAAATTTGCCAAGGCCAGGACTTGAACCCTAGACCTCTTGTTTACTACCCACGCCTTTTGCCGCTAGGCCACATGCTTTCTTGTGTCAGGTTTCACCAGGCCTTATTAATAGGCCTTCCACCTAATGCTCAGGGTTCTTTAGAAAAAAAAATGTAAAATTTTGCTAAAGCCCTAAATCGAACCCAAGACTTTTTTTCCACACTATCAACCCTTCCTAAATAATTAACAATTAAACTAAACACACAATTATAAAATATTTAAACACCTTTTTTTTATTCAAGCGGTCTTCTAACCGATCCCAAACTCAAGGCCCATTACTTCTAGGCCCAAAATCAGGGTGTTACATAAGACTTGTATGGGACATGGCATCAGCTTATTGAGTGTTAGTGTAAGACCTGTCTGGAACATGGCATCGACACCGATAGATAAGAGCCAGTGAAAGACCTGTTTGGGACACGACATCAGCCTCGATGTATGGAAGTCAGTGTAAGACCTGATTGGGACATGGCATCGGCTTCGATGTGCTAGCTAGTGTAAGACCAGGTCTGGGACATGGCGTCGGTATTTTATCCCATGTTTAGGGCTATTGAATATCCTGTAGTATTCTAAATGGTTCAACGGGAGATTTATGGTTTGTCTCAAAATGAGAGAGCTTATGACCATATGTGAGTGGTACAGTACCTAAATAAGAATTACAACATTCGAGCTACCATGTTTGGGACATGGCATCGACATTTTATCCCATATTTGGGGCTATTGAATATTCTGTAGTATTTCAAATGGTTTAACGAGAGATTTATGGTTTATATTGAAATGAGAGAACTTATGACCATATGGTGAGTGGTACAGGTACCTAAATGAGAATTACGACATTCGAGCTTCATTTACGTTGTATGTTTAGTAAAGGAGGAAAGTGAGTAAGTATGCATATGACTACTTGTGTATTTTACACCAATTATGAGATGTGAATTCAAATCAATGTTGTATGATTGGTGAGAAATAAATATGAGCAAGTAATGTTTATGAATCCTTACTTTCATGAGCAAATCGAGATATGTTGGGAGTATGATCCCTTATGGTAGCTTATAGTTACTCATTACTACATGCGACTTACTAAGCTTTATGCTTACCTCTTTTCCTTTCCATTTTCTTATAGTGCCACCAAAGTAGCTCGTGAATCATCGCCTTACGTCGGAGAAGCCAGTCACACTATCCCTGAAGCAATTGGTATAGCTAGTTTTATCATTTTGATTATGGCATGTATAGGAACTAGTCTTTTTGTAATTGTCACATTGTTTTGGGCCAAATGAGTGGCTTGTCATAGCTCTTTAGTCATTTTGTATAATGCCATGGATGGTGGTTATTATTGGTTATTGATAAGTGGAAATAATGATGATTTCATAGATGAGAAAATCGCATGACTAATCAAGTTCTTGTTAAATTGTTAAAGAGTAATGTGGTTGTAATAGATATCTTGTTGTGGTTGAATTGGCTTTGTGTTGCTGCGTGAATTGGTGGTATGTATTGCTTTATAGGTAGGTGTAAGTAAGGGTGGCAAAAAGGCTTGGTAGATAGCCTATTTTTGTCCACACGGCTTGACACACAAACGTGTACCTAGGCCGTGTGTGACGCACAAACGTGTACCTAGGCCGTGTGTGACACACAGTCAGCCCTATGGGCGTGTTGTTCGACCGTGTGTCCCTTGCACCTCAAATTTGCAAGTCAGTATGCATGATAGTAAACACACAGGCAGAGAGATAGCCGTGTGTCTCGGTCGTGTGGAGGACACAGCCTTTGCCCACGGGCGTGTACCTTGGTCGTGTGCCTCAAATTGGTTACTGACATTAGAAACAGAATGTCAAGATTTTTACACACGAGCTACAACTCGGGCGTGTTATGACTGTGTGAGGGACACGGGCGTGCACTCGGCTGTGTGAAAATTCATGTAGATTCGAATTTGGAATTTAATTCACATGGGCTCGGGGCACGGGCATGTCCCCTTGTGCTTAGGCCATGTGAACCACACGGGCCTTCAGTATGGCCAGGTCAAAATGGCCACACAGGCGTGTCATCTTTCTACATGGGCGTGTGCCCCTATCTCAAGTTACAGTCTTTTCAAAGCCTTTAAAGATGTTCAGTTTAACCCCGGATAGTTTTTCAAGGATGATTTGGGCCTTGTAGGCCCATATAGAATTTTTTAGATTAAGAGCGAAAAGTTTTAAATTTGATTTAGTTTTTTTTATAATTCGAAAATGATCGTATGCATGCGTTTAAGTCAGGTAATACCTCGTGCCTAGTCTCAGCCTCGGACTCGGGTGAGGGGTGTTACACAATCAACATTTCCAACTGCTAGCTGTATATGCCTCTTACCACTACTGCCAACAAAGAAACCTATGGTGATGCATACAATACGTAATATCGAGTAAGAAAATAATATCTTATACATTGACTTCTCCTTCTTGATAACTTTCATTTTTTACTTCATGGTCATCATTTCCTTAATGCTAGTTCTCCTTTAACACCACAAACTAGTCTACCTCCTTCAACCTAAATGTCAGTAATGCTACTGCTACCATTCTGGCTACCATCAAATGTAACCAAATTTATAACCTTCTTTTTAAGTGATGAATTCTCCTTTGAAAGATTCTGTTCACAGTCACATAATTGACACAATAACTCAGTCGCACGGTCACACATTTGCCCATTGTACCACTTGAAGAAATCACAACCACCATCCTACAAACAAACCCCAAATGAGTGACAACAAAAAAATTTAAATCATAAACCCTCAACCTAGGGAAATTTTTGAAATCATCCAAATTGAGCTAAAGTAGCAAATAAAAATCTTCTTCACTTACCCGAAAATTTGAACAACCATAAAACCTCCTCCCCAGATTTAAATCACTCCATGAAGTGTCTCTTGGAGCTAATTTTTTATAGTGACATTTTACTACTTCCGCATTGTACACATACTCCCTCCGCGATGAACTAACAATATATGCATACCTTGATTTCTTCCTCGAATCATTCGAACAATGTGATTACCATTCTCTAAGCTGGCTATTCGAGCTATGTGATTTAGATTGAGAAAATTTTCTGAATCCATGATTCCAAAAGGCAAGGAAGAAAAATAACACTTTCCTAGAGTTTATGAGATTTCACGATTTGAGAATAAAGGATTAGAGATTTCATGATTTGGGAATAAGGGATTAAGGATGTAGAAAATTTCCTCAATCCATGATTCAAATTAAGAGATTGCTAAAGTTTTTAGGGATTTCGTGATTTGGGGATTTCACGATTTGGGGTTATTTTTTTAGATTATTTTTTAATTTTATATTTAATTCTTTTTTTTCACGTCATCTTGAACCTGGCACGCCATGTAGGCAATTTTGTTGACCGGCGCTTGACTAATGGTCAACTAACATTTTCTATTAAAATTAGGCTGAATTGTGAAAAAATCATTACGCTAAGGGCCACAATAAAAAAAAAGGTCAATAGTACAAAACCAAAAAACTTTAACGTTGAGGTATTTTTCACAATTATACTTAAAAAAGGAAAAAGAAGAAGAAATCATGTTAGCATGAAACAGACCTTGAAAGGAGCACCCGAAAACAAGGAAAAATGTAAGAAAAAAAAGGTATATTTCAGGAGTCTCACACTTTAATTACATCCCATACTTGTCAGTTTCAAAAACGGATATATAATCATCTTTCACCGTTACATTCACATGGAAAGCTAAAGCTAGCAAAAGAATAAAACTTCCATTATTCTCTTCCTACATTCATATTTTCAAGTTATGGATATTCTTATCAAACCAACGCTAAAGCTGTTTATTTCATTTGCTATTTTGATGGTTCAGTATGGCAATGCAGAACGAGTTCCTGCGCTTTTTGTGTTTGGAGATTCTCTGGTTGATGTGGGCAACAACAATTTCCTTAACTCAATTGCCAAGTCTAATTATTTCCCTTATGGTATTGATTTCAATATGCAGCCTACTGGAAGATTTTGTAATGGAAAAACCTTTGTTGACATTATCGGTATGTTATTAATCTACTCACGTATTTTCTCCTTCTTTTTAACTGGTGCATATTTCTTGTTTGAAGTTAAGTGGCATATATAGGAGTATCGCTGGGCCTGGCCCCTTAACATGAAAAATTATTTATTTAGTCTTTTTAAAAAATTTCCTTAAAATGAAAAATTATTTAGGCTTTTTAAAAAATTTAAAATTTTAATTAATAAAAATAAAATTATACTTTGGTCTCCCTAAAAATGATAAAATTTTAATTAATCCTTTACAAATTATAAATATTTAGGCTATTAAAAATTACAATTTAATTTTGGCCTAAAAATAAAACTTTTTATAATTAAAAAAAATAGTGAAGATTTTATTTTGACTCTTGAATTTTTATCCCAAGTTTCTTAACATAAAAGTTCTAACTTTGCTCCTAAATTATTATACATACATGGATGTAGGAGAGATGCTGGGTGTCCCTTATCCTTCTCCCTTTGCTGATCCCAACACTGCAGGAGTTAAACTACTAGGAGGAGTGAACTATGCTTCAGCAGCCGCTGGAATCCTTGACGAGAGTGGCCAACATTATGTATGTATTTTGGTAAAAAGAAGAAAAAAATTACATTTGCTCTATTATTGTTCCACAGATTTGTTGTTTGTATGGGATGAAAATCAGAAATGTATGGATGCAGGGTGAACGTTATAGCCTAAGACAACAAGTATTGAATTTCGAAACCACGTTGGATCAACTACGAACAATGATGGGGCATGATAATTTGACGAGTTTCCTTGCCAAATCCATAGCAATTTCGGTGTTTGGGAGCAATGATTACATCAACAATTACCTCATGCCTTCTATCTACTCTTCAAGCTTCAATTACAATCCTGCACAATTTAGCAACTTGCTTCTCAACCGCTATGCCCCCCAACTTCTGGTAAAATTTTATTCTATATATTTAATACATTTTCTGTACATCAATTTATATACTAACATATTAATTATGTAATGTCATGTGTTACAAGTTTTTTCATGATTTTCTTAACGAGGCATCATTAGGTAAAAGTATCATGGAGGTCCATGTATTAAGAGTCAGATTGCATTTTGTTTTCTTTACTAAAAAAAATAAGTAAATTAGTCCATGTAAGTCAAATTAAAGAGCAAATTAGTCATCTATATTAAAAATTTATCCATTTGTATTGTTAAAATTGGCGTGGCAACGTAATAATTAGAAAGTGACATGACTTATTACATGTACCTCATGTTGATATACAATGACCAATTTTTAATAATAAAAATAAATAAAAATTTTAACAGAATGATCAGTTTGCTCTTTAATCTAACAACAGAAATTCATTTACCTAATTTTAAAATAGAAGTGACAAAATAAAATTTGACTCTTAAGAGTTTCTATAATACTTTTATCAATATTGTCATTACGTAATTAATTATTAGTATATTTATATATTGAAAATATATTAAATGTTTGATTGTGAGCCAAAATTAAATTGTAGTGGAAATTAACTTTACATAAAAAGTGATGGTCGCTTTTTCTTTTTCATTTAATTTTATATATATTAATTTTGGGTATTGGTGTAGACGTTATACAATTTAGGAATAAGGAAAATGTTTATAGCTGGAATTGGACCGCTTGGTTGCATCCCTAACCAAAGAGCCACAGGACAGGCAGCGCCGGGAAGATGTGTAGATTACGTTAATGATATACTTGGCACTTTCAACCAAGGCTTAAAATCATTGGTAGATCAACTAAATAAGCGTCCTGGAGCAATCGTTACATATGGCAATACTTATGGTGCCGTGGGTGACATCCTAAATAATCCTTCCACTTACGGTAACAAATCCCAAAACCTAATCATATATCAAATTTATTTTATATTAGCGAAGATTTAGACTTTTTAAGGAGTTACAAATAGAATAGTAAGTGTTACAATTATACTAAAAATTAAATTATTATTAAAAATGACTATAAACTTTCGGATTTATTAATAAAAATGAAATTTTTAATATTTTGAAGTTTTATTATCAATTATAAATGTGAATTTAATTCAAACTTGTAACTCCACAGTTAAGATTGAAAAATTGGCACATGTCTTATTTTTTCAAATATAACTTAAGGACAAGTGTCAATTTTTCGTTTCCGCTCATAAAGTTAAAAGAGTTCACCCTCAACCTACCAAATAATTACCCAATTATAAGTATATTAAGTATTGAAATTTGAAAGTATAAAAATAAAAACATAAAAAAGCATTGCAGGATTCAACGTGGTTGAAAAGGGATGCTGTGGAATAGGGAGGAACCAAGGGCAAATAACATGTCTACCATTTGCATATCCTTGTACAAACAGAGACCAATACGTGTTTTGGGATGCTTTCCATCCTACACAAGCTGCTAATGTTATTCTGGCTCGTCGTGCTTTCTATGGGCCACCTCTGGATACGTATCCCCTAAACATCCAACAAATGACTCTTATCCATTGATCTTTCTCTATTTTTTTCCTTTAATAAAACTATTATATATATACTAGAAGAAGATTCTGGCTTTGTCGCGGGTAAACAAATTCTTTCTTTGCGACCCGGGTTTAAGTTGATCATGGCATGAATGCTATATAAGATTCTGTAAACAACAATATTTTCTTGATTTTTAGTAGCATGAAGCAATGATAGATTTCCCCAATGATATGTTGAATACATGCAACAGACTATTTGCATATGTTTATGGGTGGTGGCACAAGTATCCTTGTTGAATTAAGATTGTCGCCCACCTTGTTTATTCGGAGCTTTATTTTTTTAATTTATTAGAATTTTCAAATATATTGGACATTCACTAAGTTCTTTACAAATGTCCAACATTGATGGAAGAGATAAGATAGATGAAAATTGATGAATCAATGAAAACTAAAATACTTTAATGTCAATTCACACATTCATTGAAAAAAAGACTTCGTTTGGAACCATTTTCTTTATGGATTTTTATGCAAGTACTTATGTTTTTCTTTGTTTTTCTTTGTTTTCAATGGACTACTAGCTATGCAAATCATGAGTTTGAAAATACTGGAAAAGATTTGAATTGTAGAAAGCAAGGAATAAAATTTTATGGGAATCCAAAACAAATCTAGCAGGATTCCACATGGCTAATTTCAAGTAGACTTTCATGGACCCTCCAATAAAATTGTTGGAATTGACATTAAGAAAGGAAGAATTTGCAGGGAAGAAAAAAGAAATTTAACAATAAATTGTCTGATAAAGTTTGATATATTACACTATTTTTGAACAATGAAATAGGGATATTTATAGTAAGAAAAAAATCCTAATTATGAAAAGAAATAACAAAGATTTTATGCTAATAAACATTAAATATATTTTGCTAATAAATACTAAATCTCTAAAAAATCTGGAAAACATAATCTGAAAACATAACTTGCACACAAGTTCTTCAAATCCAGTTGCTTTGCAGCTTTATGGTTTAGCTTCAGACAGCTCGCATCTTTTCTACGATCCCAGTTTGCATTTTTCTCATGACCCCCGTTTGCATTCTAGTTTGCCAAAGTAATTAGCTCACTACTTACTGTTCATTTGAGGTAGCCTGCCACTTATTGCGAGTTCGCCAATCTTGGAGGGTTCGCCAAATGTGCATGTTGGTCATCTTGCAAAACTCCTCATTGGCCTTCATGTTGCAAACACCAATTTCATTTCTTAGCTTCTCAAACCTTGTCTTTCTAAGTGGTTTGATCAGAATGTCTGCAAGTTGAGTTTTAGTACTGTAATGAACCAGAGACACTTCTTTTCTTTGTTCAATTTCTCTCACAAAATAGCACTTGATCTTGAAATGTTTTGTCTTTCCATGAAAGATTGAGCTCTTTGCAATTGCTATGGTGGATTGGTTGTCGTATAAAACTTGGGTTGCTTCAGCATGTATAAGATTTAAATCAAACAAAAGTTTTCTCAACCAAACTGCTTGGTTGACTGATGCTATTGCAGCTATGTACTCTGCCTAAGTTGTAGATTAAGCAACTATCGATTGCTTCTTTAAACTCCAAGAGAGCACCCCAGATCCAAGCAAAAAGAAATATCCAGAGGTCCTTTTCATATCATCCACTAATCCAGCCCAATCACTGTCAGTGTACCTAACAAGCTTCAACATGTTTGCCTTTGCATACCAAACACCAAAATCGGTTGTTCCTCTAATGTATCTCAACAACCTCTTCGCAGCTTTGAAATGAGAAGTATCACAATAGTGCATAAATTTTGCCAATAAGCCAACTGCGAACATAATATCAGGCTGTGTTGCTATTAAGTACAACAAAAAACCCACGAGACTTCGATAGTTCTTTTCATCAACCTTCTGGAAATCTTCACTGTTGTTGAGTTTTTCTTCAAGTACAACAGACGTTCAGATTGGTTTACATTTCTCCATGCAGAACCTCTTTAAAACCTTTAGTGCGAAGCTTTGTTTATTTATGAAAATTCCTTCATGAACTTTTCATTAAACCCTATTGTCCTCTGCTTCCAAAAAGAATCTCATACACTTAAGCATATGTTCTTTGACCAGAGTGTCGAGTTTTGCTGAAAGTTCATTAAATTTGTAATAGTGGATTGTCAAGCCAATGTGACTTGGCCTCCGAGTAAATCCTCCAAATATGTCATGATCTCTTTAGCAGTACAAAAATTCTTGTGTTGTTTTTGCAACACACTACTCATGCTCGCTAACATATAACATTGAGCAATTAAGTCAGAATCTCTCCAACAATTTCTCGCTTTGGGCTAAGCTTCAGGAGGGCACGTTTCATCAAGAATGAATTTGTGTTTCTCACGGTTGAGAATAATCAACAAGTTTTGTTTCCATTCTCGAAAGTTATCCCCATTTAATTTATTCTCATTAAGAATGCTAATAAGAGGAGTAGGAGACATATTTGAACTGAAAAAAATAAAGATTCACTAATTACTATCTTTGCATAAAGCAAATATTTTTCATTTCAGCAACATATCAAGAATGTAATATGATGCATGCGTCTTGTGCTAAAACCTTGAAAAAAATATTTTTTTCATTGCTACGATCATTCTCACACCTATCAATCATGTCGCATTGGGGTCCCATGATTAACTAGCAAGAACATGGATTAGATCCAATCAATTCGTGAATCTTAATTCTCAAGACTCTACACGAACTAACGATTGTTTAACATTTGGTCATCATCTCTAACTTAAATATCATTTCTTGGGAAACTATTTAATAAGAGATGATCTTAAGTGTGTAACCACTGACTCAACACCCATCATGAACATACTCTCATTTGTGAGTTATCTTGGGACAATCTCTCTGAAAGTCATGCATGACTAGTTATCCTTAAAAGGAAATCTCATCTAGTGAACCCACATGACAAATTTTACCTTAGGTGCGGCCAGGGTAGGAGCAAGCTTAAAACTTTAATATGCTATCACTTAGGGACCATTAATGGAGGCCGTAGGTCTTGTTCAAGAACCTTGTCCCACTCAATATTTTAAAAACATGTAAGGTTTTTTATCCCAAATTTCAAGAATGAACATACAATAGTCCTAATGGCATTCTTACCTAATCTAAATGATACACTTCCAATATATGCATGGCATGTTATGACAATTTTTTAATATTCACATTCATTCACAAGAATCAATAAATCATAAAAATAAAAATAAAAATAATTTTGATTCTCTACAGTTTTTTTTAAGGGAAAAACTAAAGAAGTGAAAGTGACCGTACACTAAGTAGGGTCCCAGAAAAGGGAGGTGAGTCAAATTTGACTGCTTAAAAACCAAGCCTTTCCTAACCAGAGCCAATTCGAGACATGCACCTTCTCATTACCCCACTTCTCACAGTTATCGAATAACCTAAAGAAGTGAATGAAACAATACAACACATGCATTTTCACATTACCACACTTCTTATTTTTTAAATGATCAACTGTGGATCATATCATATATATATATCTCAAAATTATAACATTGCATAATATAAATATTATAAATAATTATAAACCAGATATATAATGAGAAACGTAATTAAAATAAATTTTTCAGCCAATGTTTCCATAATTCTATTTTAGAAAATAAAATTACATAAATTTTCACCACAAGGCATTCCTTGGGTCTTCAACCACCATCACATATTTTCCTCGTCATGGACTCCTTTTGAGAAAATTACATTTAAGTTCTATGTCTGTTTTCGACTCACAAGAATTTTATAAATTAAAAAAAAGCCTTACGTGGAGATGATAGTCTATAACATCCCGAATTAGGGTCTAGTCAGAACAGTAATTTTGAGACCACAAATCCAAAATAGAAATAATTATTTGATGGTCCATGATATGGTTGCATGTTTGGGTGAAATTTCATGAAGAAATTCTATGCCTAAAGTGTCCAATTTAAAGTTAGAGACCAAATTGAATAAGTTGCAAAATATGTGTTCTAGAATCTACAAGCATGAAATTGCATTGGATTATAAATTAGAAGGTCTTAAATAGAAATTTGACTAATTTCTATAATTTTAGACAAAAATGGGCATGAATAGGAAAAATTTGAAAGAAAGGCTTAAAGGGCATTTTAGTCATTTGGCTAATAAAAGAAAAAAATGGGAAAATCAAGTCAAAATTGGTGTCCATCTTCCTCCTTGTGTGCCAAAAATTTTAGGCTCTCCATAGCTAGGGTTTTCAACATCTCAAGCTTGATTGTAATGCTCCCAAGCCCCTTTTTTATGTTTTTTTGTATTTTCGAAGTTGCCATCAACCGATCTAGCTATTTCTACCATTATTTTGAGCTAGAGTTCATGTTCAAAAACTTACCCATGTGTGAAATGCATGTATTTTGATGTTTAATGGAGGAATATGAAAGCTCGATGTGTGTTTAACATCTTTTACTAAGTGATTTTTGATAGAAATGCATGAAGAGGACTTATTTGTAAAAAATGTACAAATGGATAGTAGAAATGTGATTTAATGACAAATGTGGGTTGATATGAGTTAGAATATGAATTGGCTAGGCTTGGGTAACCAAGAAAACGCATGCATTTCATTTTACGAACCTAAGGACTAAAGTGTAAATAAGTGAAAAGTTAGGGGTAAAAAGGTAATTTTACCAAAGTATGAATTATGGGTCAATTCAAACAATATGAGTATCGAACAAGCTAGATTTGGCATTATAGATCAAGAAAAACGTGATTCGGGTCTTGATCGAGGGAAAAATAAGGTTTACGAGGATTAGGCTTGTTTCTATCATTTTGTACCGAGGTAAGTTCATATGTGAATAGTGCAATATGTATTAAGTTCAATGCTTTGTTATTTTGTAAATTTAAATGCTTTATTGTTGTTATGCGTATACCTTGATCCTTCCATGAGAAAATGATTGATACTATGTACATTGAGGTCGATATTTCGAGCGAGTCCGACAATGATGCGATAAGTATGAAAATGTCGTTTGAACCTTAGGAATAGTTTAGGATACAAGTGACATGTCACTAGAAACTATGTGATCTGAGCTCATGAGTTGTGGTCTGAGTTCATGATATGTGTAACACATGTTATGGGGTTTTGGGTACTAGTCTTGTATGTTCTACCGGTGGCTGGGTAGTCCGGTGTTACGGATACCTAATAGCTTGTGTGAGCAACCAATGTAGGTGCATCTTGACCAATAGCTCTAGTGAACAGACTCGTGAGTAGCTCAAAAGCGAGGAACATATGATATGTGATATGAGGTAGCGTTGGCTACATATGGGGCACTTAGGTACGAGATTTCGATGTATCCAATAGTATTTCAAGTGTTCAACGGGTAATCCAAAGAGAAGTGCAATGGGTAATCTTAATGATTACGTCAAAGATGAGAAAGTAAGTTATTATATGCGAGCGGGAATAGGTATGTACATCGAACTCATGAGAATACCATGGGATATGATGAACTTGTGGTAATATATATATATATGAAGAATAAATTTAAGTGATGTGATATAAAATGCAATATTATGTTCATTATGTTAAATGTATGATTAATGCTTGTTTAAATTGCATTTTATTTGTAGGTGAACTTACTATGCTTTAAAGCTTACCCCATTCTTTTCCCTTTTCTTATAGTGTCGCCAAGCTAGCTCAGGGATCAGAGGACGTCGGAGTTTTCGATCACACTATCAATTGGAAAATTTGGTATAGTTAGATTCAACATTTTGAGTATGGCATGTATAGGGACTTGGTCTTTTTTTTATATGTCATATTGGTTTAGCCAATTGTGTTAGCTTAGGGTAATGTTGATTCATTTTGTATATGGCCATGTGATATGGTTCATATTAATTATTTGGGCTATAACCCTATTTAATTATACATGTATGCAATGTGTTATGCTGGATGTGGTTGCTTGTGGATGATATGAGGGACGAATGTCATATGTGCTCAATGAATAAATTGTGGCTAATAGGTATGACCAAAGCTATGTTATAAATGAGTAGATTAAAGGTAGGTTTGTAAGGATGAACAAATATGAAATTGGTGTGGAATGTCATATGAAAGTATGGTGGTTTGAGTATGTGATATGTTGACATTACAAAATTATGGATTAATCATGTTTATGAGTATTTGAGTGACTAAATATATCAGGTTCCATGTGTTAAAAAATGTATGAGTGAGTGAGCATTTAAGGGTGACAAATGGCTTGGAAAATAGCCTCAAAGTTGTCCACACGGGTAGACACACAGGCATATGTCTAGGCCGTGTGTGACACACGGTCTGCCCCATGGGCGTGTGGTTCGGCCGCGTGTCCCCTGCACCCTAATTAATGCAAAACAGAATGCCCAGTAGTAAACACACAGGCAGAGACACGGCCGTGTGTCTCAGCGTGTGAAGGACAGGGCCTCAAGACGTAGGCGTGTACCCAGGTTGTGTGAAGTTTGCACTTCATTTTTGGAATTTAATTCGCCACACGGGCGTGTGACTTGGCCATGTGACCTTATTATGGTTGATGACGTCATAAACAGAGAGTTATATAGGCTAAGGACACGGGCATGTCCCAAGCCACACGGGCGTGTGTGACCACACGGCCTACCCACACGGGCGTGTGACTCTCTAAAATAAGAAAATTTTTTAAGTCTTCTCAAAATTTTTTAAAGTTCTCGGTTTAGTCCTGAACCACTCTTGATGTATGTTTTGGGCCTCATAGGCCCTTATAAGGGACAATTTGCATGTGATTGAAAAGTTTTAAATTTGGACAAAATTTTGTAGCTTAGTTTTGTATGTTTGTTTATGTTAAGTCTGGTAACGCCTCAAACCCTATCTCGGTGTCAAATACGGGTAAGGGGTATTACATAGTCCATGGTCTATTTTCTAAGAACCACAACCTCGGTAATAAAAACAATTATATAACAAATATATAATATCACAACCATTCTCATATATAACTTAAAACATACATAAGGTTTAAAGAATGTCACTTTCTATGTAATCAAATCATTCAAGAAGAAGAGAATTTTATTTTGATTATGTATTCATACTTATAAATAGAACATAACCTGGCTCTGATACCAATTATTGGATGATAAAAGGTGAATTGTTAAGGCTGATAAAAGGTTGATAGGATGGTTAGAAGAAAATTGCCTAGTAATCTATCCGTTAGAGGATAGGATCGGGAATAAGTTAGAGTCTACTACGTCGGGTTAAGAGGAAATTTTCTGCCATGAGTTATTTACATCTAGTTCCTTTTTCTCTTGCTAACCCTGTGAGGCGGGGCTTAGGCATAAGTATTCCAATCAGGAGACTCACGAAGTTCATTTAAACTTACAAATGTTTTTACTTGTGATTGTAGGACTCATTCGATAAGGAACTTGATGAGGGACCAAGCTAGACAATGGTAGATTGTATGGGATCAAGGAGTTTGTTAGGATGGTGTCATGCACATAAGACAGGGGTACCTTAGGAACTTTTCCATGGAGGCGAACATGTTGTATTGATGTAGTTCCCTTAGATTCCGAAGTTGAAATAAGAATCTCTTTATTTAATTTTTTCTTTTTGAAGACGGGTTTAAATAGGTATGTAGATAAGTAATATAGTATGTTTTTAACTTAGTGAGATCTTTGTATGAATAATAATCTCGGTTCAATTTTGATGCGCACACTTGGATCTAGCGACCAGGTCGAGTGAGGGTGTTACAAATTTGGTGGATGAAAGTTGTCACCCACCACTGTTTGGTGGTTTAAAAAAGGTTCAATTTCTCAATTGGTCTTCCAAATAATTAAAAATTCATAACGATAAACTTTTACCACTTTTAAAATTTAATCTTGGTACCTTAATTAGTCACTAATTCAGTAAAATTACTTATTCAAAATTCAATTTACCTATATAATAACTCCATAAATATTTTTATTAAATATTTAAGGGCTCAATTTACGAAAATGAAGTCCCGATACTTCATTTTCTGACACCATTAACTTTAGGGCCACTACACTTATACCTTAGTTAGCTATCCATTTAACAAAGTTAAATGATCAAATTCTAATTAAACTTCATACTAACCTCGTAAATATTAAATAATAATGTTTACAGACTCAATCATCGAAAATGGGGTTCTAAAACCACCGTTCTTGATGCCACTAAAAAATGGGTTGTTACAGGTTTGACCATTTCTGATTAGACTAAGGACATGTTTAGGTTCGTCTACTAATATAAGTTGTCTTTCTATATTACGATCCAACCATGTAATACCGCTTAGTATTGTTAAACATTAGACAACCAATGAGCTAATATTTGCTTCTATTTTACTTTACATACAAAAATCATGTGAGGACAATATATAAAGGGTATTAATGTAATTCATGAATAATTTTATAAACCAATCTGTTCAAAAAATTACAAGTGTATATAGATGAGAATACTACATTCAGGGAACTGGATCCAATATTAAATACATACAATGGTAAACCATAAGTTTACGTTTGTATTGTTAAATCGCATGAGATAGTAAACTTGACGTTTACTAGTCCAAATGTATTAATTAATTTGGCATGACCGATTAGACCATCCCAATCAATAATGACTTGAAAAAAATAAGAATTTACATGAAATTTTATTGAAGAACCTGAAGATTCTTCGTTTTTCAAGTGTTGCTTGTTCTCAAAGAAAATTCATTAAACCTCACTAGCAAAAGTTAAGATTGAATCTCTTATATTTCTGAAAGAAATATGGGCTCATTTACCCAGAAAGTGGGTATTTTGATATAATGTTGGTGAGTTTATTTTTTAGGCTTTCAATGATCATTGTATGTTAGAGTGTCAGTGAGAGTAAGTATCGCAAAGCCTGATGTTTATGCCTAGAAAATGGTTTAGTAGAATTAATGATTCAATGCCTCCAATTAGCAGCTAAACCATAACTTCTGAGAACAAAACATTTTGTATATATGTATAAAAATATGATATTTTCCAAATTTTGTACGAATCATGTCAATAAGTTATGATAAATACTCCTCATTAGAATTAACTTTTGGTTGGGAGCCAAATACTACCTGTTTTAGAATATTTGAATGTGCAATGTATGTTCAAGTTACTCCACCATGATACTATAATAATGGGTATTCAAATAATGTTGTGAATATATATTAGTTATGAGTCTCCTTGTATTATTGAATGTGTTCAATAAAATTCTTGTAAAATAAAAGAATAAATCTAGATGGTTATATAGTGGGGGTGGTGCTCTTGAAGAGACCTAAGGTATATCTAATTGTTCTAGAAGAGATTTAGGTTCCTGAAATTGAAGATGGAAATAATGAAAATAAATAGAGCTCGATAAGTTATATCAATATGAGAAAATATATAACCAAAATGAAAAGTTGTTGATAAAGGTTTTGCATAAAATATTATTGTTAAGATAAGGAAAGAAAATGAGGATCTTGAATAAATTTTTTGAGAATATAGACATGAAATAGGTTGACCAAAATGAAAAGATACAATTCAAGTAGAATTAAATTCGTAAATTTTTTGAACCAATAGTCCAAACATCCAAATGTCTAAAGCTAGTGAGGCATGAATGTGTAGTTATGTGAAAATGAAATAAGAAAATGAAGTTTTTCGCTAAGTCCTGGCATTGATTATGATTATGGTGAATGCAATAACCTTTAGATATTTTATTAGTCTAACAATTGTGTCTAATGGTTGTTGTTACAACCTTTTATATGAATCACTATATAGTCAAAGTTTATACTAAAACCTTTGAAGGATTTAGAATTATAGAAGCATATAGAAATTTCTCGAAAATTGTTCAATATGTTTTCATAAACATTTATATGAATTGAAATGATTTGAGCATATGTAATATATTTAATTCAATTAATAGTAGTTGAAGGAAGATTATAAAATGATTAAAAATACCTATTTATTTTTTTATAAAAGGATCATGATCAACTTTATTATGATTATTGTTAAAACTCTTGACGAGATCAAAATATATTTCCCCAAAATGTTTCCTTACTCATTACTTAAAAAAATAGTGACACAAATGCTTAGCAAATACGTTCAAATGATCATTTGAAAAGCTAGCATTCAAGATTCAATATGTAGAATTTGAAATATCATGTGATGTTGTCATAATGGGGAGTAAATATGTGTTGTACTATACCACGTTGGGTTTTCCCTTAACCAAGATTTTATCCCTTAGGGTTTTCCTACTAAGGTTTTTAATGAGATATTATGTTATGCGTATTATTGATAAGTGTACTCTTTTTCTTTCAATAAGATTTCCAAGAGAGTTTTTATCTTAGTAAGGTTTTAACAAGATATATTATATACTAATGAACATCTAAAGGGGAGAGTTATGAATATTTTATTATTAAGTGAATGCCCATCAAGATAAGTTTGACTTACTTTAGGACTCTAATAATTATTAGTAGTAGAGCTTTATTTTATTTATATTTTTTATGTCTAAAAATATCAACTTTAAAGATGTATTGTAAACATCCCTATTGATAAAAAAATAGTTCTCTTTTGTTCTTCTATTTTCTTATTCTTTACTCCCTCTTTATTATTTATTTCATAACAAAAATTTAATATGGTCAATAGTCTCAAAATAGAAAGTAAAAGTAAGATTGTTACAAATTAAAAAAAAACCTAAAGAGATACTAATTTAAAATATAAACTCTAAAGATAGAGTTAAAAGTAAAGATTAATAATTTTTTTAAATTTCAAAACATAAATATTTAACAATTTAAAGCAACAAAGAGTTAATAATATTTTTCTAAAAAATTTATAAAGTAAAAAATTAATAGTAAAATACTTTTACGGATAAAAATGATATTTTAAAAATGCTTCTCATTTTATTAGGAATTTTTTAAGAACCCTTTTTAAAAATATTTACTAGATTAGGCCAATTTTTTTATAAAATTACGGGATTGGGCCGAAATAACGAAAATGCTTTCAGCTAAAAGCGTTTCAATTGATTTGTAGGAAAATGCTTCCAGTTGAAAGAGATTTCAGCCACGTCAACTGAAAACGCTTCCACCGAGAAGCATTTTTCTTTTGATCCTTTTTTTAGGGTTAGAGTTTTGTTTTATTTAAAGTAAGGTTAGGGTTTTGTGGATTTTAAGGTTTAGGGTTGTGTAAGGTTTTGAGTTTTTTTTTTATATTTTTAATTTTTTATATATTATTTCATTTCTTTATAACTTTTTGAGATGTAAAATTAATAATTATTTAATTCGATATTTAGAAGCATCGTATTTACACCAATTGTATATTTGAATTATTTGAATTGTAAAAGTCAATTCAATTCATAATTGAAACTCGAACTACTCAATTTGATTAAGTCTTACTTTGTAATTTTTTTTTTGAATTTTTTTTGAATGCAACTAATTTTTAATCTCTTTTTTTTCACAAAAGGTTGAGGTTGACTAGATTTTTTAATGCATTATTTTTGAATTGCAATCTATTTGTTGATTTTTTTCATTCATACTCAAACTTTGTTGTAATTTGTAAACACACGTTTTATTATACCATACAAATCAATAAAATATACAACTTTGTTCCATTGTTCCCGTTCAGACTTGTTTTAATAATATGAAATGACAATGACAACCAATTTTTATGCAAAAATGATATTTATTTAAAAACATAAGGATGTACAACATCGATACAATAAAAACATTTCATATTTATTTAAAAATTTACATGAGATGCACAAAATAAAGAAATAAATCAAATCCTCGGTCAGAATGCACGCCACATTAGGGTGGTCGATGGTTGCGAGCTGAATTCCTTCTTGGTTCAACTTTCGGTACAAGTTGTGGTCTCAGCTTCTCATCTTATTCGCCTTTGTCCATAGTAGATTGCAATCAGTTGCTCCTCGATTCCCATTGTGTATCCTCCATTCTAGGAATAGGTGGTTGCGAATGTGGTTTATCTTGGTAGAATAATTATGCGAATGTGGTCTATCTTGGTAGAATAATTATCTTTGAGGTGTTTGTGACACCATCAACATAAAGATATAAATATATTCTATCCTACACACCGATGGCATAACGATTAGTCTTCCTGTCGATGCCCCAAACATAGATGGCCTATACATCGTCATTTGAAATGTCGATTGCATTGACGTGTAATATGTCAGGGCAAAAGGTCCAAAAAAAAACCTGGCATCGAAGTAGAAGAAGAAAAATGTGGTGCAATATGTGGTGATTGTGTAAAAATGAAAGGGGTTAGTTTAAGCACCAAAAAAAGTCGAGTCATACTGGCCGAGGGGTGGTGCGGTCATTTGTGTCAGTTCTTGTGTAGGTGTAGACAATGGACCCATCTCGATAGCTCATCTAGACCTTGGATGCCTAGGTGTCTGTCGTGGCCTCCTAGTATGCAGTTGTCTACCCCTCGCCTCTTTCGCTAGCATATATGGCTTCCTATGGACCCTAAACCATGGTATGTACTCCAGATCGCAGGCTAACTCCAAAGCGATAATGCCTTGTGAGTAGGTAAAAACTCATACCTATTGTTCCAAATGTTGATATATTGCACATGAAATGTAGGCCGATGCTCATTCGTTCTCCCTCGTAAGTCGATATGATGTAGATCTTCGATGTCTTAGGGAATCGGTGGAATCGATTTCCTAAACTCAAATTGCCGCAACACTCTATCTGACTCGTGCATCTCTAGAGTAGCGTACACGACCAATGACACCTTCATGTGCCAAATGTTGGGATTCACCAAGAATTCAGACAGGATGCATTCTTGAATTGTCGGATCAGAGTATGGCATCCATTCAAACTATATTAAAATAATAAAATTTTTATTTATATATATACTACTAATTTTTAAAGCAAATATGTTAATATTATATAATTCAAAATTAAAAAATACATACCTCCTCTTTCGATCGTTGGTCTAACAGAAGTTGTATATCTCGAAGCTTATTTGGTAGTTCTACGTAACTCAGCCCCTGGTTCCAACTATTGAAATAATATATTAACATAATAAATTAAAATTTAACTAATTTTAGTATGGTAAATAAATTATCTAATGAATTTTACCTTGTTAGGAGTAGAAATCTATAAGGGTAGTCCGCATAAGGACGTAAAAATGGTAGTTGGTACAACATCCATGATTGCAATAGAATCATGCAACCATCCATGATCGAAACATCTCCTGGTACAATGTCACCAACATGACTAACCTCCAACTGAGTTCACTCGCTTCTCTAGAGTCAAAGAGCTTTAGTAGCTACCTTAAATAGATAAGATTTTGTGACTTATCAAGAACTATGAGACCCTCGATAATCATAAGGATGTACATTCAAGCGTGTTGTTCTAGATTTCACTCGAATCCTCATTAAGCCTATTGAAATTTCTTCTTAACCAATTCATATCTATCTGAGCTCCATAAATTGTTTTTGGAACCCTCCACAAAAGTTTCTCACATACGACTCTTCAATTGCCTGCGTAAATTGACCCTATCACTACTGGCCCATCCACCAGTAACCCAAGCTGTAACTGCACGTCTTTGTAACGCGTAGGTTTGTGCAAGTTTACACAGTCATTATCAAGTAATAAGTAAGTATCAAGTTATCGTCTCCACAGGGATTGTATTTGTGTTAAATCACTTAATTGTAAAATTATATTAACAACTTGGTAAATAAAAACACAATATGATTGAGAAGTGATGATTAAAATTAAATATATTAAACTAAATGCAATGATCCCAATAAAAATTATCCTAAATATGCAAACTATATGAATGAAATAGATTTTAGCAAAATTAAACAAAATTTGCAACAATTATAACATAAATAAACTAGGACAATTACGTTAATTAAACTCAATTTATTATCAACATGCTTAATAACATTCAGAAAAACATTTCATGGAAACTCGATCTTTCATGAGTTTGGAAACCATATTAGGTCCTTTCGAAATCCTTTACTTAGTAAATATGCATTTTACTGGTCCTTATTTACTAAGGGTTTCTTACCATTCGTGCGTGGTAACAGGGACGTGTTAGGTTTGAAACAGTTTAATCACACAAATCTAACAACTATGCAGATAACAGAGCTTGGTTAGGGTTGTTATGCGACCTGCAATTTAATTGGGTTAGGATCTAAATTGACCATGCACATTTCAATTATGTGTCCACTAGCCGTCGTCTAGTTAGGATCGCTCAGGTAATTCAGGTGCATTTCAATCACGTATGAACGAAATACAGACTTGATTTTAATTGAAAACATGATCGATTGAGGCACAAACATTATAAGCATGAATCAAATAAATATTATTTAATCAAAGCAATTATCCTAGCTTAAATAAAACGAAGCTAACATTGTTGTAACAAGAACAAAGAACACATAGAAAACTTTTTCAGATTAAATCAAAGAAAAGAAAGATTAAACCCAAATCAAAGTGGCTGTCACCAAGACTCTGACCGACGAGGCTCATTCGTTTTGCTCATTTGCTGATGGCTCTCCAAGGTGGCCGACCAAGGGCTCTTTAAGAGCCTTTATTGCTAAAATCTCTATGAAGAGATGATACTAGGTGTAGGGAATGGAAAATGCTAAAGAGAGAATGATAAGAGATGAGGAATGATTAGGAATGGTGAAATGAAGTCTTGTTATAGGTGAAGAGAGGAGAGTAGTTTGCTAAAAATAGAGAGGTTTAGTCTTTTCAAGCTTCTTCAATGAGTGGTCGGCCATGATTAATTGATTTTGAGTTGAATTTTGCTTGATTTTTAAGTAATTTAAATGCCATAACAACTCAGGACTAAGGCTCGGTCAAATGTAAATCTTCGGGCAAATCTCTAATTTCTTCAACATTGCAAGGACCTTGTGTAATTAAACCAAAAGTGGTTTATGTGGACAGCCATGCGTAACCGAAATTGGGTTGACTTGGTCTTCAATTTGGACGATTTTTGTAATCCAACAAAGCTATCTAACCTGTCCAAAATAAATCAATAAATTAAAGGACGAAAGAATAAAATAAATAAATAATTAAAACTCAAATTATTAATGAAATATTTTAAAGTAAATTATTAAATATAATTTTATATTTTATTATTTAATTTAATCATGCATGGCCCATTTTATGTCTTAAAAATATAATATGTTCAAATAAATATAAAATAAGTCATTTTATACATGAAAACTATATAATAAAGCATAAAATCACATTTTAATAATTTTTATGTCCTAACTCCATATTTTCACATATTTCATTAATTTATTAAACAATTACTTAGTTTTAACAGTGAATTTAAGTAAAAAGTTGATAAATTGCATAGGAAAAAAAGTTGATAAATTGCATAGGAAAAATCCTATATATTTTTTAGTTTACAGTCTTTCGGAGTGATAATACACTCGCCGCATGAAAGATGGAATCTATGCATCTCGGGTCTCCACCTTTCCAATCACATCCCAAAAATTGGGTTCGTAAACCAAGGGTTGAGTCAAGTATCAGAAATTAGGGTCGTAAGTGGGTAATTAAAGAATTAAAGTTACAAATTTAGGTTTTTATTTTATTAACTAGCTAAAAACAAAATTCAATTTTGAGGTCTAATTTGAAAAAAAAATGAATTTTAATTGATTTAGGACCTATTTGGAAAAGGGAAGATTTAGGAGTGACCTACAGGGCAAATTATCTAATTTTTGAAAATTGGTCTCCTACATAGAGCCATTCACATCTTCCCCTTCTTCTCAAAAACCCCCAAATCATTCAAAAGTTTTTCAAAACCTAAAATTAGAGAGTTCTTTCAAAAATCAATAATTTCTTTCAGATTTATTAACTTTCCAATCACCAAAACAGCCTCCAATTTTAAAGGAAAATCACATTTTCTTCCCTAATGTCGTCATTGTTCTTCTTTAGTTCAATTTCTGAATTAGAGTTGTAGATCATCATTTTCAATAAATTAAGGTAATATTCAGACCTTTTAGGATTAAACAAAAAGTTTTGTAAATTCAATTTGAGTTTTAAATGATTGTTTGAAGATATATTTAGATTTGATGTTTTTGAAGTAAACTTGGGTTCAAATAATGGCAAATCTCGAAATCTTGAGTAAACTTGTGTTTTCAAAGTCATTTTTTATTCATTCTAGCCTAATTAAAAGGTATTTCACTTCAATTTGATAGTTCATAACCGAATTTTTAAGAATCAAACATTTTTCTCTTTTACATGTTCTTAAAGGCTTGAATTTTCCAAAAAAATTAGAACCACAAATTTAGGTGAAATTAATGGTTTAGATCTGAAATTAAATGATATTTAGGATGTTTGAAATCGAAATTAAGGATTAAAATTGAGATTAGAAGGTCAAATTTTCAATTTAGGAAAAATTAGGTAGTTTTCGATAGTGAGAAGTAAGTGGCTTGAATTGTGTTTTCATTGTTGTTTGGTTGTGTTCAAAGCTATTTTTGATGAGTTTGGAATGTGTTTGTTATGTGTTTGTTATGTTTGTTATGTTTGGCAAATCTATAAGTAAGGAAAAGCTTGTTTGAGCTTTCGGCTAGTAAACGGAAGCATGAACGGTGAGTGTCCAGAGTCGCTCTTGGTATATGTGATTCGTAGAATTAATCAGAAGCTTAGGAATAACTTAAAACCCTATCCTAAGGTCCAAGTGTAAGCCTTCTTTATACTTTTTGCCTTGTTATGATATAATGCCTAATGCATGTCGAGTTGTGGAATGTAAGGCTATTATGACAGGTAATGTAGGTGAATACTTGCATGTGACATATGATAAACTAATTTTAATGCACAATATGTGGTCTGATATATGATGGCCCAATGAGCATTGTTGTGGCACTTAAAGTGCAATTAAATGTGAATTGGATAAGCATGCATTGTGTATGAGCTTATGATGTTAATTAATGAATATGAACAAATATTATGTGCAGTAAAATAGTAACTAAATATGTTTAATTGTGGATATTTTGGTCTTGTGATCTCTTGAAGCCGTTGGATATAGTTGGCATGCTATAGGATTGTGAGTACTCACTTTTGTGTTTTGTGATTTGGGCGTTGAAGCCTCGAGATAGGTTACAGAGATAAGGGAATGCTGAGCTAAGCTCCATTCATTAGGACATGTTGGTGTGTTGGAAAGTGTTTAGCTTTGTATTACACTTATGAGACATATTAGACTCTTTGAGTAATTGGTGTGATGGAGATCCATTTATCCAATGTGTGGTAATAGAGCCCACTTTTTTACGTTTCATAATCTTAAGCTGCCAAATAATCATTATTTGAATTATATATATGAGATATGTTGTGTGTAAATTCATGTGAGTATATAAGCTAGACTTGTGAGATAATGATGTAACACCCTACACCTGACCCAATCATTGGGTCCAAGCTACAGGATGTCACATTCATAGCCAGAACGACTACGATTAATTTCATTCAACTCTAAACCATTGTAAGATTTAATTCAATCAAACGAACATTAATCACAATAACCAACCATTTATCATTTATAAGAGCTTACAAAAGCTCCAAGAAAAAATCTGAGGTTGAATAGGGATCAAACATCCATCATATGATATCAAATTCAACAGGAGCATTCAATTGAGAACAAACTAAACGAGAATCAACTAGGTACATGCCAACTTAAAACAAAAATGGAATATAAAAACATTGATGAGTTCGAGATTGTTGATTGGATATTGAAGACGTAGTTCAAATATCTTAAATTATACTTAACTTGCGCACAAAAAACAAACCGTCTGTTGAGCAATGGAACTCAGTAGTATTTCTATGATTCAAATAAAAAAATTTCATGTTATGAAAATTGTAACATCCAACTAGTATCTCATTCAATCAAGTGGAAAACCAATTCATATAGCATTGCAATAGAAGTGATCGATTCTAGTTATATGCCAACATCCATCGTTAAGCCTTTTTAAAATTCAATACCAATCATGAATCAAACATTTATATCCTTAACATTATAATAATCAATTACATGTTCTTCCACAACAATAAACCATTAAAGTCTCTTTCTAAAGTCGGTCGACTCACATATTTGTTTTAGCCTCCCCTAGGGCTCGTTTCTAATTTATTCACGTAGAAGTTCACATATTTCCTTTATCATGATCCACATATATATATGCACAATTGATGTCATAACATTATACTATTTCATTTCGATATATTTTATCGAGTTGTAAACTTATACTAATTTCACATAACTCATTTCATTACATTATTTTATTATGAATATATTTCATTTTATTTTCAAGTTTCCAATTCCAATTATAATATCACACCCGATGGAACCATTTATTTTTCACATATCATATCCTGTAATTATTTTCAATTACTTATCATACCTTGAATTTGGTTGTATTTGCATACTCGTATCTTGTACATTGTTCTTATCGTATGACAATGATTTCATTACAATTTAATCCAATATATATTCACATTCAATTTCAGAATCACAATTCAAGTCATCATCAACACACAATATCTCATGATAAACGTGTCTTATAAATCATCTTAAATATGAACAAAAAACTAGTTAGGAATATATCATATTAACATGCTATTTCCCAAACTGAATCGTTGAATTCGTACAATTTCATACCAACCTTACGAACTTATAATCCAGTTTACAAGTTTCTTTCACATTAACAATTCTTTTCATTATTATTATAATTTTTTTTACATATTAAATCCCTATTAACTTGACACGAACACGAACAGATACACAAATTCAATCAATACCCCAATTTGGCACCCGGTGCCTCATCGGACAATTTTTGAAAAAATTATTTGCACCTAGCGTGTATCGACATATAGTCGAAATAACTCCGCTTGAATAGTTAATAGGGTAATAATTTATCTAATTCACTTATAAGTTAAATTATCATTCTAAAGATCTCAATATCATCAATTCATCACTCATGAAATCATTTCATACATAACATAACATACCGTATCAATTCCAAACCAGTTTCACCATTTCATTTATGTAACACCCCTAACATTATCCATTGTCGGAATAGGGTTATGGAGCATTACTGGACTTACAGATTAGACAAACAAAAATTTCAAACATTTCATATCATATGTCAAAAACCAATCAAATTTATACATATTGCCCTTAATACGAGCCCTCGAGGCCCCAAATACACCTTAGAAACAAACCAGGACTAAATTGGAAATTTAGACAATTTTTTTAGAAACTTATAAAATTTTCAAAACTGCAGGGGTTACACGGCCAAGAGACACACCCGTGTCTTACGTCGTGTGGGCATTCAAGATAGGGACACATGGCTGTGTCCCAGCCTGTGTCCGTGCCTGTGTGGGTATACTGACTTATGACACATGGCCAAGCCACACGCCCGTGTGCTAAGCCATGTGAGTATACTGACTTGGGTCACACAGCCAAGCCACATGCCCGTGTGCTAAGCCGTGTAAGCATATTGACTTATGCTCTTTAAAAGATTAGGAGACACGCGGCCATGTCACCTGGCCGTGTGTCTCTGCCTGTATGGACAAAAATAGGTCATTTTCCAAGACATATGTAACACGCCTTACCCGTATTCAACGCCAGAACAAGGTACGAGGCATTACCGAACTTACATCACAAACATCATGCAATTTCGAGTCATAAATTTTGCGTCCAAATTAAAACCATTCACATTTAATCATAAAGTCCCTGATACGAGCCTATGATGCCCAAAACATGCTTTGGAAGTGGTTTGGGACTAAACAGACAACTCAGGGAATTTTTACAAAACTTAGAAAAATTTTGCTAGAAATAGGGGTCACACGCCCGTGTGGTTTTGGGACACGCCCGTGTGGGCAAGCCGTATGGTCACACATGCCCGTGTCCCTAACCCGTGTAACTCTCTATTTTGTAATGCATGAACAAATTGATGTCACACGGCCAAGTCACATGCCCGTGTGCCAGGCCATGTGGTAAATTATATTTTCATAAAATAGGTGCAAACTTCACACGGTCAGGACACACGCCTATGCCTGAAGCTGTGCCCTTCACACGACTAAGACACACGCCAACGTATCTACCCCTGTTCTCAATTCTGAGCATTATGTTTCTCAAAATTATGGTACAAGAGATACACGGCCAAAACATATGCCCATGGGGCAGACCGTGTGTCAAACACGGCCTAGACACACGCCTGTGTGTCTACCCGTATGGACAAAGTAAAGCTATTTACCAAGCCAATTGTCACCCTCATTTACACCTACACACATTCAATGACATAATCCATGGCATGTTTAAGCACAAAACATCCATAAACAAGGCTAAATCATCTCATTCATTACTAACACTTAACATATTTACTATAGCATAATTTACCAAATCAATTCATACCAAACTCACATTCACAAGTATCAACATGGATTCTTTCATCATGCATAATTCTACTTAGATTTCCCAGGACACCAAAGGGCCCATTTCATCCATTTCACAACAAGTCATTTAACCATAATAAACATATAGCAACCCATTAAAAAACACAAAAACAAGAAGGCATTAACACATATACTTATATAAATGGGCTTACAATCATTTTAGTCAAAATAAGCCAATTTCATGGCTAAATACCAAATCACTGTAAACAAATATAAGCCAATACATTTGGCCAAATCAAATGACGCATATAACACAATGACCAAGTCCTTATACATGCCATACTCTCAAAATGTTTTAAAATCATCGGTACCCAAAAGACAGTTTGATAGTGTGATGCGACTTTCGACGACCTCCAATCTCAAGCTAGCTTGGTGACATTATAAAATATTAAAAATAAAACGGAGCAAGCTATATAGCTTAGTAAGCTCGTATAAAGAAATAAGCAACATTACCATACATTAATCATGCAAGTAATATAACATAAGATAACATAATTTACCATAATCTCATGATCATAATCACTTCCATCACAACTTACCTTGAAATCATCATTTCACAAATTTATAATCATAAGCTTCGAGTACATACCTGTACCATCTCGTAACAAATTTACACTTATTCTCATATTTGGCATACCTGTGAACCACTCGGAATAATAATTTCGGATACTTGGGAATCTTGCACACTAAGTGCCACATATGTAGCCAATGCTACCTCAATCTCATATCGCATAATTGCTCGCTCTCGAGCTAATCAACGGGCCTGCTCACACAAGCTGTCAGTCAAGACGTAGCTACTCGATGTTGCTCACACAAGCTGTTAAGTAACTGCAACATATGCCGGTATACTCATCCACTGGTAGGACATATGAGACCAACACCCGGATCACATAATCACATAACACATGGTAACCCTAGTGACATGTCACTTGTATCCTAATCTATTCCTAAGGTTCAAACGGGATTTCTTGTTTATCATATCGTCGTCGAACTCGTCCATAGAGTTAAACTCGTCCACACAATCAATCATACAATTCATGCAATATTAAAGCAATTAAATACAATTACATTAAAGCTTATTTAACATACAAACTTACTTCGGTTACAAAAACGGCTATTAGTTCGATTTAGTCCACAACCCTGTTCTTTCCCCGGTCTAAACTCGAACTTCATTTTTCTTGATCTATAATATCAATTTTAACTTATTTAATCATCACATTATTCAATTCAGCCTAAAAACATACTATGGAAAAAATTATATTTTTGCCCCTATCCTTTTGACATTTTTACACTTTAGTCCCTAAGCTCGTAACATGAATTTCTTTCAATTTCATCACAACCCAAGCCTAGCCAAACCTTTTTCATGCTCATGACAGCCCACAATTTTCATTTATTAACATTTTTCTACTCATTTTATAGACTTTTACAAATAAGCCCCTATTTGTCGTTTTCACCAAAAATCATTTTACAAAAGTCATTTAACAAACAACAAACATGCATTTTCTACATCAAACATCAAAATACATACATGTTCAACATGGGTAAAATTTTAAACTTCACCTTTCTTTCAAATTAGTCCTTGAAATAGCTAAATCAAGTTACAACAATCTCAAAAAAATAAAAATTGTTAAAAACGGGACAAGAACGGTCTTACAATCGAGCTTGGAAGTGGCCAAAACCCTAGCTATGGACTCCTTGTGAAATTTGTGTAACACCCCAAACCCAGCCCAGACGTTATGACCGGATCCGACATGCCACATCGAAGCGTTCAAAACATTTTATATTGTTGATCCAGAAAAACTTACTTAGTGTTTTAAAAGATAATTTCATTATAGGTTAAAGTGAATGGAAGCTGTGCACCAGGTAGGAAACCGGAAAAGAGGTGGTGAGTCCATCGGACTGCTTAAGTACCAAGCTCCCTTCGGATCCAATCCTAGACATGCATACCGCCATTGCCACACCTTAACATCGTGGATATTTCTAGGAAACCGATTTGATTAAGTAATTTTTAGGAAAAGTGATTAATTTTGGAAAATACTTTCATTGTGGAAGCTTTGCTTGTTGTCGTGTTATTTTGAAATCAATTTTTTTTTTGAAAACCCGCCCTAAAGCTATCCAATCTCAACAGTTAAAATAAGTAATACCTATCTTAGTAATACATATTAAAACCATCAAAAATAATTAAGCGGCCTTATTACATTTAAAAACCCAAAACTTCAAACGTAAATAAAAGGATGTCCAGTTCACCAGAAGAAAATCAAACTTTCAGAACGGGTGGCCACTCCGAATTCCCTCACAGCTCCAAGCCCACTATGGTTGGGGATTACATGCGTGGATGAAAGTAAAAGGGGTGAGTTTGGGGAAACTCAGTGTGTAAATTAACCCAACCATAGCCTATATCAGCTCAAACCACAGAAATAGGATAAGTTGGCCTTATCCCAGAACAGAATTCAGAATAAAGCCCATAGGCCCATAACAGAACAGAACAGATATTACATGTTTATGCAGAAACCCAACCCAGATTCATCCATAACACCCCCGTACCAGCCTTACACCATATGGGAAGACTACTCGACCCACCCAATCGCTACACACCACAGAAATCGTAGCGAGGCCGCCAGATATTGTGACGAAGTCACCAGATACAGATATTGTGGCAGAGCCACCAGAACAGATATATGTGGCAGAGCCACCAGATCAGATAATTGTGGCATAGCCACCAGGACAAATATATGTGGCAGAGCCACCAGATTAGATAAATTGTGGCATAGCCACCAGGACGCTTCCTCCATAGTATAACCCAAGTCCCCATGCAACAAATATATAATCATGGCATACATCATACAGAATTAGATCGTCATGCTTTTCAGTCAAAAGTAACCCTAGGGGTATAATGGTAATTTTGCATACATAGGGGTATTCAAGTAATTTAACTATTCTTAAGGTTTTCATACATAACATAGTCATTTACGTATGATCAGAAACACTTACCGCGTTTTCTTAACAATTTGGGCCCGTTGGCCAATTATCTCGTTTTTGGCCCATTAAGCCCAAAAATATCGAAATGCACAGAATTGCGCACTCTGCAGTCTTATCACTTTAATTTACCATATACAGCAAACTATTAATCTCAAAATACCGACTTTTCGGCTTTTGCCGATCTAGTCTATAAGAGGGTGTTAGTTACACACCTGTTTGCGACGATATGCTGACGAGATCCACACACGAACCGCCTACAATTGGATTACTAACACGTTAATCTAACTATTCAAATACGAACTACTTATTAACCCCTTACAATATTTGGCCAACCACACCTACAGATCAGAGTAAGCTTATAAGAAATCAATAAGCAACTCATTAACAAATTTTTGTCAGTGTTTACCACATAATCATAATTTCACTGCAAGCTGTCTTCCTGAGTAACAGTCACTAAATCATTTATAACTGGAGCTACAAAACTCCAAATCAAGTGCCATTAATTTTCACTAAAATTAGACTCATATATCTTCTATCCATAAAATTTTCAGAATTTTTGGTTTAGCCAATCAAGACCAGATTTTTCTCAAAGTTTCTCATGTTTCACTGTTTGACTAATCTAACCACTCTTCATTACAAATCAAATTTCTCATAGTACAGAATTCAAAATATGTTCTTGTTTATTTCATTTGAAACTAGACTCAATAAGCTTTAATTACATAATTTATTCAGCTTCTAATTCATCTCCCACAATTTATGGTGATTTTCCAAAGTCACGTTACTGCTGCTGTCCCAAGCAGATTTATTACCAAATCACTCTTTCACACATACCTTGCATGCATGTTATTTAAACATGTATATCACCAATCAATCATCACATATCTATGATTTTACTTAAGTATAATCTGCATTTCATCATTTTAAAGCACAACATGTTAGCCGATTTTTCCCTTTAGCATCTAAGGCACATGCATGCTCATTTGTTTGGCTCAACTTCACCTATCTTCCATTTTTCATCAAAAGAACATGAAACAACAACCATTTCCTTCATTTTAATTCATGACTAAATGCTCACAACACAATTAAAAACCAAAATATGCTTCAAGAGTTAAGGTAGAATCAAGAAGAACTCATGAACCTCAAAATAGAAGCAAGGTACCAAGAACTTACCTTCAATTTTCCTCCTCCTAGTGACCGAATACTCAAGAGCTTTCTCTTCTCCTTTCTCTTCTCTAACTTTCGGCTATGATGAACAAAGATGGACAAAACTTTGTTCTTTTCATCCTTTTGTTATTTTATTACCCAACATTTTATGACACAAAATAACCTATATTATTTGTGCCATACCTATGCCATAATGTCAATAAAAAAATGCCCATAATGCTTATCATGCCCATCATGGAACATTTACCTAACCCATTATCAATTTTTTATCAATTTGTACCATAAATTATGGATATCAAGTGCACATATTGTCTTCAACAACATGATGGCTGGCCACTTCTTGTAAAATGGGAGGTTTGACATGCAAATCCTCCTATTTTGCACTACTATTTATTTGGCCACTACAAATTAGCCTATAGCATTTTCAAACATTTTCACATAGGTCCTATTTCATAATTTCACTCACAAATGACAAAATCAAAGCATGAAATTTTGCCAACATTCACAGAATTCCCGAAAATTGAGGCGTTACAATTCGGCTATGGGAGGATGAAATTGGAAAGATGGACATCTTTCTATTAGTTAATTTTGTCTTTATTTACCAAATAACTAAAATGCCCTTCACTTAAAACTTTGAAATTTTATCTAACCATGTCCATTTTTGTCCAAACTAAAATATAATTGTCTAATTACCATTTAAGGACCTCGAATTTAAGAATTCATAGCAATTAGGCACCTTTAACATAGAGAATTGACGTTTTGCACCTATCGCCATTTAGCCCTTCTAGTCAAATTGGACACTCAATCGATAAAATTTCTTAACAAAATTTTCACACAATCATTCACTCATACTGTAGACCTTAAATAAATAATAAAATAAATATTCTTACTTCATATTTATGTCTCAAAACCACTGTTCTGATTTGACCCAAAAACGGGTTGTTACACCATATTTCTCACCCAAATTGAAACCAACCTAAACACAATAATTTGCATATAACCAAGTCATAAATAGACATCCAAAACCAACCAAAATCAAGCTTAAAACATGTAATATCATCCCATAATACCAATATGCCCATAGGCACCTCAAATGACAATTTCAAAACATGTCAACTATGTATCCAAACTTACCTAAATAACCAAATACATATATGCATAATTGTACCAAAACTTAACATGTAGGTCACTTATCAAGCTCAACCATTTGGCACCTAAAATACCAATTCACAAAATAAATCCTTTACATGATAACCGTATGTTAAACATGATAAGGCCATTTACATATATACATAACAAAATATACCAAAACACAAGTCAATTCATATGGCTAAAAACAAACAAAACATGTAGGCCATCATCAGCCAAAATAACCTATACATGCCATTATAACCAAAATTAGATAACAGAAAGTACCAAAAGAGCCGATAGATAGTGTGAAATAGCTTCGTCAAGCTTCCAATCCGAAGGAGCTTCCAAATCATTATAAAACACAAAAAATAACACAAAGTAAGCATTTAAGCTTAGTAAGTTCGTATAACACAGAATTTAACTTACCATTTAACCACAATTTAGGTAAGTAACCCAAAGCATATCACAATTAAATTTGGCCAAAGCCTAATACATATTCATCAACCAAGTTAGCCATGTAATTCATATAAAAACCGAGAATCATGAATAAGTTCAATAATTATTTAAATTCCATGTACATGTAACATCTATACCATGTATCCGTATATCATATATAAACCATTTCCATGTAATTCATGTAAATACCCGTACTGGTTCGTATCGAACTTATACAAACTCGTAACAGAACTATGCTCGTTAAACCATTTAGAATATCGTTGGATATGCGGGTAGTACACACAAGGTGTACTGAACTGTAATCTGTCAATTCCTGTACATATATGCTCATACGAGCTATAAACAGTAAGCTCCTTCGAGCTGAATAACGGTAAGCTCCTCTGAGCTGAATAACGGTAAGCTCCTCCGAGATGAATAATGGTAAGCTCATACGAGCTGAGTATCGGTAAGCTCATAAGAGGGAAATCGGTAACCCTAATGACATGTCATTTGTATCCTACGAATTCCTAAGGTTCAAACGAGGCTCAGTAATCGTCGTATGTCGTCAGATATGCGATCGGTAATCATATATGATTATAATACAATTAATATATATTTAATTCAATCAAAGCATATAATTACACAATTTAATTACATAAACTTACCTCGACGAGGGTGCGTAGATACAGAGGCGATTAATCCAAGATTTTCTCTTTACCTTGATCTAACTCTGTACGAGGTCTAACCAGACCTATACGAATAAATTTAACTCGATTCAATACAAATCACATTCAATTTAATCCAACCCATATTTTTAGCAAAATTACCATTTTGCCCCTATATATTTCATTCTTTGCAATTTAGTCCCTAGGCTCGGAAAATGAAATTCATTCAATTTTATCCCTACCCAAGCCTAGCCGAATTATTAACATACTTACAGCAGCCCATATATTTCACCAATTCACACTTTTACCACACAATTTATCACATTTCTCAATTTAATCCCTAATTGATAATTTCATCAAAAATTCATTTGCAAAAATTATTTATATAACAACAACCATTCTTTTTCTACCATTAAACTTCAAGACCCTAACATATTCATCAATGAAAAAACTAAATTACTTTAATATTTTCACAAATTAGTCCTCAGGCTAGCTAGATTAAGTTACAACAATTCCGGAAACATAGAAATTATCAAAAACGGGACAAAAATCACTCACCAATTGAGCTTCAAAGATGCCAAACCCTAAGGAGCAAAAATGGCTTCTTTTTTCCTTGGCTATTCGGTTGAAAGAGATGAAGAAAGATGATGGCATTTTTTATTTTATTTATTTTATCATTTATTACTTATTTACAAATTTACCCTTATCTAACTTTAAAAATTACACTAATGTCAAGCCATGAACATCCACTATCACATTAATGGGCTAAATACCAAATAAGGACCTTTACTTTAAAGTTCCATAGCTATTTAATACCTTTAGCTATTAGAACTCAACTTTTGCACTTTACGCAATTTAGTCTTTTTTATCAAATTGAGCATGTAAACAGTAAAATTTCTTAACAAAATTTTTATACGGTAATATTTTCATGCTGTATATCATAAAATAATATTAAAATAATTTTTTTACCTCAGATTTGTGGTCCCGAAACCACTATTGTGATTTCACTGAAAGCAGGCTATTACAGCTCTACCCCTAAAAAGATTTTCTTCCCTGAAAATCTTACCAGAAAAAAGGTTCGGATATTCCTTTCTTATAGCTTCCTCAGGTTCCCAAGTGGCTTCTTCTATTTCGTGCCGTTGCTAGAGAACTTTTACTAAGCGTTGTTTTTATTGCTCAACTCTTTTACTTCTTGTGCTAGAATTCTGATCAGTTCTTCACTATATGTCATATCAGGTTGAATCTCAACATCCATTAGAGAGATAACATGTGAATGGTCAGATCGATACCGTCATAACATAGACACATGAAAGACATTATGAATCCTCTCAAGCTCTAACGGTAAATCTAATCGGTATGCAACAGATCTGATTTTTTTAGTAATTTCATACGGTCCGATAAATCGTGGACTCAACTTTCCTTTATGACCAAACCGAAGAATTTTCTTCCAGGGTGATACTTTCAAAAATACTTTGTCACTGACTTGGAACTCTATATCTTTACGTTTAAGATCTGAGTACGATTTTTGATGATCTAAAGCTACTTTCAAACTATCTCAAATCACTTTCACTTTGTCCTCAGTCTCGCGTATCAAATCAACCCCGTGTATTTTTTTCTCACTGAGCTCAGTCCAGTATAATGGAGTTTGACATTTATGACCATATAGAGCTTCATACGGTGCCATCTTTATGCTTGATTGAGAAAACTATTATTATACGCGAATTTGACTAACAGTAAATATTTTTCCCAGTTGCCTTCGAGTTCTAAAATACAGCAACAAAGTATATCTTCGAGAATCTAAACCACTCTTTCAGACTAACCATCGGTCTGAGGGTGGAATGCAGTGCTAAAATTCAACCGCGTACCCAGAGCTTCCTGTAAATTTTTCCAGAATTGAGATGTAAACCGCGGATCTCTATCCGAAATAATAGAAACTGGCGCTTCGTGTAATCTGACAATCTTAGAAACATATAACTCAGCTAATCTGTCAAGAGAGAAATCTATACGTACCAGAATAAAATGTGCAGACTTCGTCAAATGATTAGTAATAACCCAGATAGTATCTTTCTTTTTTAGAGATAGGGGTAACCCCGATACAAAATCCATAGTACGCTATCCTATTTTCACTCTGGCATCATCACTGGCTATAACAGTCTTGAAGGTACTTGATGTTCAATTTTAACTTACTGACATACCAAACATCTGGATACAAAGTCAAAAAATCTCGCGTTTCATTCTCGACCACTAGTACATCTGTCTTAAATCATTGTACATTTTATTACTCCCCGGATGAACAAACAAGCTACTACTATAAGCTTCGTGAAAAACTTTCTGTATAAGCTCTAGACTCTTTGGCATACAAACTCTACCTCTAAAGAACAAACAATCATTGGGTCCTAGCTGAAATTCTAAATCAGAAGTCCACTCACACTGTACTCGTTTAGCTCGTAATTCATTATCATATTCCTGAGCTTCGCAGATCTGCTCTAGAAACATAGGTTTAGCTTTTAACTCAGTTAAGATCGAGCCATCATCAGACAATGACAATCGCGTATTCATCACTCGCAAAGAAAATGAAGACTTTCTACTTAGAGTATCAACAACTATGTTTGCTTTTCCCAGATGATAATCAATAACTAACTCATAATCTTTCAACAGTTTGAGCCATCTATGCTGTCTCAGATTCAGATCTTTCTATGACATCAGATACTTTAAACTCTTGTGATCGGTAAATATGTGATGTTTTTCACTGAACAAATGGTGTCGCTAAATTTTTAACGCAAACACAATAGCGGCTAATTCTAAATCATGTGTCGGATAGTTCTTTTCATGTGGCTTTAACTGTCTGAAAGCATAAGCTATCACTTTGCCTTCTTCAACTAAAACACAACCCAAACCATTCAATAGCGCATCACTGAAAATCACAAATTCTTTACCAGATTCAAACTGAACTAGAATTGGTGCTTCGGTTAACAATGCTTTCAACTGGTTAAAACTTTGCTGACATTTATCAGATCATTCAAACTTTACATCTTTCTGTAATGACCGCGTCATTGCTGTAGCTATCATCGAGAACCATTTTACAAACCTCCGATAATAACCAGCCAATCCCAAAAAACTTCTGACTTTGGATATATTTCTTGGTGGTTTCTAGTCAACAACCACTGAAATCTTAGTCGGATCAACTTTAATACCTTTCAGCCGATACTATGTGTCCCAAAAACCCAACTTCTTGGAGCCAAAACCTGTATTTGCTAAATTTAGCAAACAATTATTTATCTCTCAAAGTTTGCAACACAATTCTCAAATGCTCGGTATCCTCAGACTCATCTCGGGAATGTATCAAAATATCATCAATAATTACTACAATAAATATGGTCTAAAAATTCTACTCATCAAATCCATAAATATTACAAGTGCATTAGTTAAACCAAATGGCATCACCTGAAATTCATAGTGTCCAAAACTAGTTCTGAATATAATTTTCGGCACATCCAAATCTTCGACCCACAGCTGATAATAGCCAGAACGAAGATCAATCTTTGATAACACTGTAGCACTTTTCAACTGGTCAAACAAATCGTCAATGCGAGGCAGTGGATATTTATTCTTGATTGTTACTTTGTTGAGTTGACGGTAATCAATGCATAATCTCATCGATCTCTCCTTTTTCTTAACAAACAAGACCGGTGCACCCCAAGGTGAAAAACTAGGGCAAGCAAAAGCCCTATCAATTAACCCTTGTAGCTATACTTTCAACTCTTTTAACTCTATAGGAGCCATTATGTAAGGTGCTATCAATATCGATATTGTTCTCGCTACAAGTTCTATAGCAAATTTGACCTCTCTAATCGACGGTAATCCAGGTAATTCTTCAGAAAAAAACACATCGGAGTACTCGCAAACCACGGCACATCCAAGCTTTGATTCAGACACTTTAGTATCCAATACATAAGCAAGGTAGGCATTACAACCTTCTCTCACGTATTTCTGTGTTGACATAGCTGATATCAAATAGGCAACCCGCTCGAGTTATCTAATTCAATACGAAGTATCTCACCGTTCTAACATTTTAATACAATAAGCTTTCGTCTACAGTTTACAACAAGATCATGCAGAGTTACCCAATTCATGACCAAAATCACATTGAACTCATCAAACGGTAATAACATCAAATCAGCCGAAAAACTGTAAACCCGAGTCATCAAATGACAATTCTTGCAAACTTTATCAACTAGGGCATGTTAACCTAAGGAGTTTGATACTTTAACCACGAATTTAGTGAACTCAACAGGTAAGCTCTTACTAGACATTTAATTAGTACAAACATATGAATGGGTCGATCCGGGATCAACCAAAGCAGTTACACCAGTATTATAGAGAGAAAAAGTATCGGTAATAACATCTGGCGCAGAAGCATCTTCGCGTGTGCTAATAGCATAAGCACTAGGTGGTGCTTGTGCCTCGGATCTCATAGTAGTGTCTTTCGTTACACTATGGCTATCACTCATATTTCCAGGATTACAAGGTGGTCTACCTCTCGCAGCAGTATTGCTCGGCCTCATGGTCTGATCTTTCTTTTTCTCGAACTTCTTAGGAAAATCTCTAAGATAATGGTTTAAGGAACCACATCTAAAACATGATCCATTTTTCATTCGACACTCACCATAATGTGGCCTGTTACAGTGCTTGCACTCAGGTTTGGTATTTCTAACACTACCCACACTCGCTACAGATGTAGCCTAGGGTTTAGGACTGGAGTGTCTGGTATCTTTATCTCTATTAGAATGTCCCACAAAAGTAGTAGAACGATAATGATGTTTTTTAGATTTATTCGATGCAGACTGATATGACTTTCCCATCAATCTCTTTCCAGAATCTCTAGCTTCAAATTTAGCATGCCTTTTTTCTTTACTCAACTCCTCAGCTTTATGTTCCCGATCAACCAGTACAACAAATTCTTTCAACTTAAGGATCCCATCTAATAGTTTTATATCTTCATTTAATCAATCTTCAAAATGTTTACACATTCCAGTCTCAGTCGGAGTGCACTATCGAGCATATTTATTAATCGAACAAATACTCGTTTATATTCAGACACTAACATATGGCCCTGCTTGAGCTTCAGAAATTCTTTACGTTTCTGATCCAAAAACCTCTAACTAATATATTTCTTACAGAACTTAGATTGGAAGAATTCCCAAGTATTCTCTCTTTCAGCCCTACAAAAGTTCATGTATTCCACCACTGGTAAGCTGAATATTTTAGTAGAGATACTGCGCACTTCACACACTTTAGCCGGTGAACAGGATAACTCGTCAAAAACCCTGATAGTATTCTCTAACCAGAATTTGGCTCTCTCAATATCATCTTTGGTAGTAGCTCGAAATTTTTTAGCCCCATAGTTATGAATCTTAACAATAAGAGGCTTACTAACTCGGATTGGTTCTGTACATTAAGGAATAACGGGAATTGATTGGGGAACAGGAAAGGGTAGAGGTTGTTGAGTAGTCGGGTTCATCCATACGAACTCGGTGAACCATTCATTCATCATCTAAAAGAAGGCTTCTTTAGCCTCTCCTTCCCGACCCTTAGATACGAGCCTTGTACTGCTCGAAGCTACCCCGTGAATAGGGGCTTGAGCATTACTCTCTACTTCGTCGAAATTAGCTTGGTTGGATAACATTGCTATATAAAAACATGTTTAAAACGGTCAGGAGATATCACACTATTACATGTTATATAATGGCATGTATAGCTAGAATCGTATACATAACGTTCAGCCCGAGAATCGACTAAATCGTAGCTCTGATACTAATAAATGTAACACCCCTAACTTGTATCCATCTCCAGAACAGAGTTATGGAACATTACTAGACTTACAGATCAGACAGATAATAATTTCAAACATTTCATATCATTTAGCATTCATGTCAAAAACCAGTCAAATTTATACATATTGCCCCTAATACGAGCCCTCGAGGCCCCAAATACACATTAGAAATAAATCGAGACTAAATTGGAAATTTAGAAAAAAATTTAGAAACTTATAAAATTTTCAAAACTGTAGGGGTCACACGACAATGTGGCTAGGCCGTGTGACTCACACGGCCAAGAGACACGCTTGTGTTTTAGGCCATGTGCGCATTCAAAATAGGGACACATTGCCTTGCCCCAGCCTGTGTCCGTGCCCATGTGAGTATACTGACTTGTGAAACACAGCCAAGCTACACGCCCGTATACTAGGCCATGTGAGTATACTGACTTAGGTCACACGACCAAGTCACATGCCCGTGTGCTAAGCTGTGTAAGCATACTGACTTGTGTTCTTTAAAAGATATAGGGGACACATGGCCATGTCACATGGCCGTGTGTCACACACAGCTGAGACACATGCCCGTGTCTCTACCCATGTGGACAAAAGCAGGCCATTTTCCAAGCCATATTTCTCACCCAAATTGATACCAATCTAAACACAACAATTTGCATATAACTAAGTCATAAATAGACATATAAAACCAACCAAAATCAAGCTTAAAACATGTAATATCATCACATACAACCAATATGCCCATAGGCACCTCAAATGACAATTTAAAAACATGTCAACTATGTATCCAAACTTACCTAAATGACCAAATATATATATGAATAATTGTACCAAAACTTAACATGTAGGTCACTTATCAAGCTCAATCATTTGGCACCTAAAATACCAATTCACAAAATAAATCATTTACATGATAACCATACGCCAAACATGATAAGGCCATTTACATATATACATAACAAAATATACCAAAACACAAGCCAATTCAAATGGCTAAAAACATAACAAAAAATGTAGGCTATCATTAGCCAAAATAACCTATACATGCAATTATAACCAAAATTAGATAACCAAAGTACCAAAAGAGTCGATAGATAGTGTGATATAGCTCCAACGAGCTTTTGACTTACCACTTAAGCACAATTTTCGTAAGTAGCCCAAAGCATATCACAATTCAATTTGGCCAAAGCCTGACACATATTCATCAACCAAGTTAGCTGTGTAATTCATATAAAAATCGAGAATCATGTATGAGTTCAACAATTATTTGAATTCCATGTACATGTAACATCTATACCATGTATCTGTATATCATATATAAACCATTTCCATGTAATTCATGTAAATACCCATACTAGTTCGTATCGAGCTCATATAAACTCATAACAGAACTCTGCCCATTGAACCATTTAGAATATCGTTGGATACGCAGGTAGTACACACAAGGTGTACTAAACTATAATCCGTCAATTTCCGTACATGTATGCTTATACAAGCTATAAACGGTAAGCTCCTCCAAGCTAAATAATGGTAAGCTCCTCCGAGCTGAATAATGGTAAGGTCTTTCAAACTGAATAACAGTAAGCTCATAAGAGCTGAAATCAGTAACCCTAATGACATGTCATTTGTATCCTACGAATTTAAGGTTCAAACAAGGCTCGGTAATCACCGTACATCGTCGGATATACGATCTATAATCATATATGATAATAATACAATTAAGATACATTTAATTCAATCAAAACATATAATTACACAAACTTACCTCGACGAGGGTGCGTAGATACGGAGGTGACTAATTTGAGATTTTCTCTTTGCCTCTATCTAACTCCGTACGAGGTCTAACCGGATCTATACAAATGAATTTAACTCAATTCAATACAAATCACATTCAATTTAGTCCAACACACATTTTTGAAAAAATACCATTTTGCCCCTATACGTTTAATTCTTTGCAATTTAGTCCCTAGGCTCGAAAAATGAAATTCATTCAATTTTATTACTACCCAAGCCTAGCCGAATTATTAACATACTTACAACAGGCCATATATTTCACCAATTCACACTTTTAACACACAATTTATCACATTTCTCAATTTAATCCCTAATTGATAATTTCATAAAAAATTCATTTACAAAAGTTGTTTATATAACAACAACCATTCTTTTTCTACCATTAAACTTGAAAATCGTAACATATTCATCAATGGAAAAACTCAAATACTTTAATAGTTTCACAAATTAGTCTCCAAGCTAACTAGATTAAGCTACAACGATCGTGGATACATAGAAATTATCAAAAAAGGGACAAAAATCACTCACCAATTGAGCTTCAAAGATGCTAAACCCTAAGGAGCAAATGGCTTCTTTTTTCCTTGGCTATTCGGTTGAAAGAGATGAAGAAAAATTATGGCATTTTTGGTTTCATTTATTTTATCATTTATTACTTATTTACAAATTTACCCTTATCTAACTTTAAAAATTACAATAATGCCAAGCCATGAACATCCACTATCACATTAATGGGCTAAATACCAAATAAGGACCTCTACTTTAAAGTGCCATAGCTATTTAAAACCTTATCTATTAGAACTCAACTTTTGCACTTTATGTGATTTAGTCTTTTTTATCACATTGAGCATGTAAATGGTAAAATTTCTTAACAAAATTTTTATACGGTAATACTTTCATGTTGTAGATCATAAAATAATATTAAATCAAATTTTTTGACCTCGGATTTGTGGTCCCAAAACCACTGTTGTGATTTCACTCAAACGGGCTATTACAATTTAGTTTTAATATTTTCAATTTTATTCAATTTAATCCTCCATCTCAATAATCAATTAAATTCACACCAATATGATTCGATCAATCATAATCAACTATTAATTCATTCATAGTTCTTCTATTATTTTTCCTCCTCCTCCTCTCCATTCCACTTCCTTTATTTAGGAGTATTTGTACAAGAATCATTAGCTTTAGTATGACATGCTTTTATGTAACATGAATTATCCTTTAACTATTTATATATATACTTTTAACAAAGCTATCTTCTTGAGTAGTATTCACTAAATTATTTATATTTGGACCTAAAAAATTGGAAATTAAGTTCCATTTTTTGTTTTTGAAACTAGACTCAACGAAGTTTTTACCATAAAAATTTCAGAATTTATTTCAGAGTATATTAATACCAGTTTTTTTAAAACCTCCCCTATTTTGTTGTTAGGCAGTTTCGACTCTTTTTCACTAAAAATTAAATATCTTTTAGTACAACTCTCATATTATGTTGCTTTTATGTAAAACTAGACTCAATAATATTTAGTTTTATATAACTTGATTCCTACAATTTTTGGTGAATTTTTAAATTCATACTGCCACTGCTATCCATAAAGTGTTTAGTAAAACATTTTGCTCTTCCATGATTTGATTAAGTTTTTCTCATTTCATTATATAACATACTACATTCCAACCAAATTCAATGTTAAAACATATAACCATTAAGTTACACAAATTTTTATTTTTGTTCAAATTAGTCCTCTAGTTCAATAATCAATCTCAAACATAGCATTTTAAACTCAAATGATCATTTTCAATTTACCTTGGTGTCATACTTTGTGAAACAAAATAAATATACAACGAATATAATGATTCAATCTATAGAAATACAAACATAACATGAATTAACTTAGTAAGTTCCCTATGAACTTACCTGACAAAAATAATTACACACAAAACGCGGAGGACTAATCTGCCAATTAGCTCAAATCTCGATCCATATAATAAAGTATTTCATTTATTAGTGTCAAGTGTTTTATAACATTCAATATAATGCATATTTCTTCCTATTAACATTTTTCATAATTTCTCTAAAGTTTCATATTTTATTCAATTTAGTTCTTGAAACTGAAATAAGTTTAACTTTCATATTTGTGCTCCGATTTTTAAACCCATTTCAATTCCATCCTTCAACAACTCTCTATTATCAATAATTATAGAAATTTCATATTGATTTTGATATACTCACAATTTAGTTCCTATGTTCAAAATTAACAATTTTCACTTTACGAAGTAGTCATTTTTCATATCTAAACTTAAAAGTTAATCATTTAACACCAGAACTTCAAACATTCAACTAAAGTAACATCCTCAAATTTTAATAATAATAAAAATTACAATATGAGTCAGCTAACTTATAGTATCAGAATTCTGAAAATATAAAAATTACAAGAAACGAACTAATTAAAGCATACCAATTAAAGCTTGAACTTTGAAAGCCTAACGTTTTCTCCAAACTTTTCTCGCCGTGCGTGGATGATTTGAGGATGAAGAAACAAAATTGTTTGATTTCACCCACCTATCCTTACATTTCTAATCTTTTATTATTTTATTTTATACGGTTTCTTTTCTTTTATTTTTTTATACCATGCATATATATATGCATATGCTAGTCAGCCATTCAATGGGATTTAGTGGTTAATTGCCACTTTAACCCCTTTAGTTAATTCCAACTATAATCCTTTTATAAATTGCACTTTTATTACTTATTCAATTTAGCTCTTGTATTTAAATTAAGCACCAATAAAACGAAATTACCTAACCGAAATTCAATTCACTTATGATATAACTCTGTAAATATTTAATAAAAAATTTACAGGTCCGATTCATGAAAACGAGGTCTCGATACCTCAGTTCCCAAAACCACTGACTTTAGAACCAATACTAGAAACGGGATCTTGAATTCATAATTTTCAACTCCATTGGCTTTGGTATCATTACACTTGTATCTTAATTTACTATTAATCAAGAAAAAAAATACTAGACTAACTTAATATGGTTTTATACTAATCGCATAAATATTAAATATTAATGTCTACAAACACCTTTTACAAAAATGACATTTCAGAACAAAATTTTTTTTGACACCACTGGAAACTGGGTCATTACAAATGAAATATGAATATGTTATTTTGAGTTGATGAAAATATGGTTGTGAATGTGTCTTAATATGCGTTTTCTTAACTTATGATGTTGTGTATACCTTGTGGTAATTCCGAACATTCAGTGAGCTTATTTAAGCTCACACACTCCACATTAAAATCTTGCGGATAAGTAACTCTTTCGGTGTGAATGGAGCAGCCAAAAAAGTGATTTAAGTAAGAAAATAACCATTGAGTAAGTGAATTTATAATTTTTGGACACTTTGAATAAAGACAATGTAGGTTAGAGTTATAGTTTTAGTTATTATCATTATTTTATTATTACTATTTTGAGATTGGACTTATGAAATGTTGATGTTACTTTTGGACTTCGCTTATGGACATTTTGATGTTTGAGGTTGAGGTTAATAATGAATGTTAGGTATTCTCGATGAAAATGTATTGATATGACATGACAAATAGTTAAAAAATGTTAGTAGGTTCAGTTAAATTAAACATTAAGGGTGTGTTTGTTTGGTTGTATTTCATTTTCTGGAAAATATTTTCCTCATTTTCCAGTGTTTGGTAGCCTGAAAACCTTTTCCATTTGGAAAACATTTTCCAAATCACGCGCAAAATCCCTTACATTTTGGGAAAATGTCTTACCGTTTCAATTTCTGTAAGACATTTTCCCGTGCTTCTCCTTCATCCAGGTAAGGCCCCTTCTCTTGCTGCTGTTCAATTTCCGTTCTCTTGCTGCTGGTATTTCGTTTCCTTTCTCCCTCTCTTTCTCTCTTTCTCATGCAATCTCTCTCTCTCTTTTTTACAGGCATTTTCCTCTTCCTGCATAAAGCTTTTTTTTTCGGGTCTTGGCTTAAGGTAAAGCTCTACCCTTTCTCAAATCCAATGGTTTCTCTTTTTTAGTTACCATTTTTTTGGGGGGGATTTTCAGGGGTTTTATTTTGGTAAGATTTGAAGTACAAGAACTGTATCCACAGTTCCAAAAGCTTCATAAAATAACCTTGAGAGGCTAGTTTTGCTTAATCTTAATAAACCCCAAAAAAATTTTCTCATCTTTCCTGTGGATTTGAGATAAAATAATTTACTGACTGCTTCATGTAAATGTATATATATACATACTTACTACTCGTTGCTCAACTTAAACAGATTCAGTGATCACATTCTGCTGCTCTTAATTTCTCTTTCTTTAATTTTCCTCTATTTAATGTTGCATATGAGGACAATGATGGATGATGTCTGTAATATATAATATGAATAGAAAGCTGAAATGTTGCCCCTGGCTTTTGTCTTTTTTTAATGAATGAATGAACGAATTGGGTTGTTTGATCATGAGTTACTAGAAACATTGATATAATAATTTACTTGTGCTGGTTGTATTTCCATGTGATGTATGTGTTTTAGGAATCACACTAGTGCATGTGAGAGAACAAAACTCCATTGGACCACCTTAGAAAATGACACTGATGTTCAACAAATTTGACTCTTCTCCATACCACTTGTGTGTTTTTCTGCCAATATTTTTTACCTTTGCCAATGTTGACCTGTGTTTTTTGTATTGGGATAGATGGATACTACAATATAATGAAATTTAATAAACTACGAATAAAATATCATTTGGTAGGATACTATAATACATCATTTGCTGTAATTAGCCTGTGTCCAGAGTCAAGCCTGAAATTTTATGTCTTCTTTGTTTCTTTAGCCGATTTTATGCCTGAAATTTTAATCAGTTTTTTTTCTTTTGATCTTTCTTCAGATTCACCTTCTTGTTGCTGTTCGTCAAGATTCTGTTGTTGTTTCAAGTAATTCTTCTGTTTTTGAATGGAATTTTTGTTAGATTTTTCTGCTGCCGATTCGATGGTATGTGCTGTGAATCAGATTACTGTGAAATTTTCTTTGTGAATCAGATTACTATGTAGGGTAGTCATGTGTAACTGTAAATTATTTATGCATTGTCTTTACAAAGCATGTGTGGATAGCTACTATAAGGTATGTGTAAACTGCTTTGGCAAAATATGTGCTAATTATCCTTGTAATGCTTGAGTAAATCGACTTGAAAGGTACTTATGTGCGAATCCTATGTAAGTAATTATGTGCTACCCGATTTAGTAAGATTTTATATGTCAACTGATTTAGTATATGTATATATCAATGTGCGAGTCATAATGATGTGTGAGCTGTGTAATTTGCGAGTTATAGTGATGTGTGAGCTGTGTAATGTGTGAGCTACAATGATGTGCGAGTTGTGTAATGTGCAAGCTATGTAATGTGTGAGCTGTAGTAATGTACGAGCTGTGAAAATATGCAAATTGATCCTATAAAGCATGTGCAAGCTTTTTGCAAAATACAATGTATGAACAGCACATTAGGAGTTTAAACTGTGCTTATCTAATTCTTGTTTATTTGATTCAAGTTCGAGATATTTATCTAAGTTTGAGAAATTGAACTTATAACTAAAAAGCAGCACATATAATATTGTTGTTTGATTAGTATGGTGTTTTCAGTTTCTTAGATTGAAAGGTTCTGTTGGCATCTTTTGACAAAACAATGTTATGGGTCACTCGGTCGGTTATCTAGATATAGGAAACTTCAACAGTTCCACTCTTTCATTATCTCATTAGCCAAATGGATGATTGATCATGAGCAGTTTATTGAATAATGATTGTTGCTTTATCATTATCGGTTGACGACTTCAAATTTGAAGCATTGGTATAGCAGACTTATTAATTGTTTAGCAAAACTTATCAAGTTTCTTTTCTCTTGCTATTGGCTCTATTTATAGGATGTTCATTCTCTTTGAGAGGTGTGCAATTAGAATGATAGAAGATTGAATCATCTTTCTCTAACTATTTATTTCCAGCTTTTCTTTGATTTTTTTGTGTTGAGATTTTCATATTCATTATGGTATTGAGAACTCTTGTGTATTGATCAGAACTGATATTGGGTGTATGCTAGTTGATTTCTAGTTCTCTATTGGGGCAGCATGAATTCTAGTTGTATTAGTATCAGATAAAAATAATAAAATAAAATAACATTTAGCATGAATTAATGATATTATAAAAATAAAATAATAAAATAATATCAAATTAAAATATAAATATTAATTCTTAATTCATAAATTTAAATATAATAAATAAACAGTAACCATAATTTAACCTAAAATAATCTATACTAACATAGATTTAATAAAAATTCGACATTATTAAAGGTTTTTTTTTCAACTTTTTTAATTAATAAAAAATAATTTCAGTCGTTATAATTATTTTCATAAATTTATATCTTTAAAGTCTTGACTTTTGGATATCTTCATGAGCTACTAGTGTATTAGATATCAATTTTCATATATGTATGTATGCACTTTAGTCATGGTAGCTTTATTCATATATGTGATCTTATGAAAAGCTTGCACCTTTTTTGTAGTGATCAAATATTAGTGTGGCATTGTTTTGTGTAGATGGATCGTAGTCAACATCAAAATGTAATTGCTGCAGTCGTGGCTTTAGTTTTAGCTTTTGGGGCTCTTTGGATTAAAAAATTAAAAACTAGGAAGGAAATTACTTCTCACCCTCGTGTGAATCGAGATTATGAAAGAGAAAATTATATTAATAGTATTTTATATAGTGGTGACCAACATTCTATTAATATGATAAGGATGAGACCGATTGCCTTTTTAAATTTGTGTGATATTCTTAGTAGGAATAATTTATTACAATCAACTAAATCTGTGAATATTAGGGAGCAAGTAGTGATATTTTTACATATAATTGGTCATAATGTAAGGTTTCAAGTGATTGGATCTAGATATTATAGATCAACAGAGACAGTTCACCGTTACTTTAGGATTGTATTGAGAGTTATTTTGAAATTGTATAAACTAGTTATTAGATCACCTAATGAGTCAACTCCTAGTGAAATTAGAAACAATCGAAGGTTTTATCCTTATTTTAAAGATTGTATTGGAGCATTAGATGGAACTCATGTTCGTGCATCCGTTCCACCTAGCATTGAAGGAAGATTTCGTAGCCGTAAAGGGGGACGACACAAAATGTATTGGCTGCCATTACATTTGATTTGAAATTTTCCTATGTTCTAGCTGGTTGGGAAGGTAGTGCACACGATTCTCGTATTTTAAGTGATGCACTTTCACGCCCAAGAGGATTAAGAATTCCAGAAGGTAATAATTATCATTAAATACCAAATAGTTCTAATAAGCTCATAATTTATTAGTATTAATTATGTTTTGTAAAATTGTAGGCAAATATTATCTTGCTGATGCTGGATATGGCATCTGAAATGGATATATTACCCCATATCATGGTGTCCGATATCATTTAAAAGAGTTTAGTGCTCAGGGGCCTGAAAATGCAAAGGAACTCTTTAATCTTCGACATTCATCATTGCGAATCACTATTGAACGTGTTTTTGGGATTTTGAAGAAACGATTTCGTGTATTAGATGCTGAACCATTTTGGAATTTTCAAACTCAAGTAGATATAGTTTTGGTTTGTTGTATCATTCATAATCATATCATGGGAGTTAATCCTAATGATTTACTTAATCAAGGATTATACGAGGAGTCTGAGTCTGATTTGATAATACCAACTCTTACGGAGTGAGAAGAAAGAGAAGAAGCAAGAGAATGGTCTGCTAAGAGAGACGAAATTGCACAAACTATGTGGACTGATTATATGGCTAGAAATATTAGGTAAGTTTAGGTCTTAGGTTTTTTGTTTCTATGTTATGTATGTTTTAGTATTAAAATTGTTCTTTTTTTGTTAATGTTTGTTGGATAGTGATATTAAAATTTTAGTTTGTTGGATTTTGAAATTATTATGTCTTGAATTTGTTAGATATTGATTATGTTAAGCTTGTTAGATATTGAATTTATTATGTTTTAAGCTTGTTGGATATCGAAATGATTGACAATGACAATTATTAATGTAGAATGGGTAAGGGCAACAAAGAAGGGACCTCCAAGCAATTTAGGTGGACAAAACCGATGGAACATGTTTTTATTGAAATTCTAGCAGAGGAGGCCCATAAAGGAAATAAGCCTTCTAATACTTTCAAAACAGTTTCTATTAAACGAGTTGTCACACCTATTTCTGAAAGATTCCAAGTCCAATGAGATGCGAAGCATGTGGAAAATCATTTGAGGACTGTAAAAAACCAATGGCAAATTATATGCAAAATTCGAGGTGAAAGTGGTTTTGGATGGGATGATAACATGAAAATGATCACATGTGATAAAACGACATATGATGCAGCAGTGATGGTAATATGTGTATATATATGTTAAGTATATTTCAATTGTTTTATACTTGTTATTCTAATTGTGTATAATATCTAACAGGCACACAAGAAGTATGAACCATTTTTGAATAAAAGCATTGATCATTATGATGAAATGGCTTTGGTTGTTGGCAAAGATATGGCAATAGGGAGTTTTGCCAGAACATTTGCTGACATAGATTTGGATGATGGTAACCAAGATTCAGTGCCTCTAGACTACTACAATGAAGAGGATGAAGAGGTAAGAACAAATGTATCTTCATCTGGCACATCCAAACGTAAAAGAAAAAATGTTCAAGAAAGTGTCGTTGATGAACAAGTTAAATTTGTGAGTGAACAACTTGGCAAAATTGCTAATGCTTTGGAACAATTTACTGCGGATAAAACACCACAGCTTTACGAACAAGTGATGTCGATGGAGGAAGAAGGATTTCATGATAACTTCTTGCGTTCTGTGTTTGATTATCTAGTTAGTCATGAATCTGAGGCCAAAGCTTTTTTAGTTAAAAATAAGAAGCATAAAAAAAATTTGGCTTAAAAAATTTTCTCAAGGTTGAAGATATTGATACTTTTATGTAGTGTAATATTTAGTTATGCACTTGGACAATGTTGTTATTATGTGGTGTACTACTAATTATGCATTTGGATAATATTATTAATTTCTAGTATTAATTGTGGTTTGGAAGCTAATTTATAATTATTCAATCATTGTTTTTATTTTTTAACACAATTACAAATAATTTATTTGACTTTGGTTGTTTTGAATTTATGAAGGTTAATATTGTAGCTTAATAATTGAGTATTATTATATATTTAATTTAATTTATTTATTTATAAATAAATCATTGCAATATATGTAAAAAAAATTTAAAATATAAAAATTTATTAATATGTATATAAATTTATTAATATATGTAAAAACAACTTTTACGGAAAATATTTTCAGGAAATCTGCCAAACAACAGAAAATATTTTACACAGTTTTATCCAAACATCATAAAATATTTTCAGTAAATCATTTTCCAGAAATCATTTTTCGGAAAATATTTTACTGGCAAACAAACAGACCCTAATTGTATGTTGAGTAGGAATATTTTTTAGCATGAAAAACATTTGAACTTGTGAAATTTTAGCATTCTGGGTAAAAATATTGATACTCAAGTTAGATTTTGAAATTTTTTAAAATGGTCCTTACTCAAGTTAGATTTTGAAAATTTTTAAAATGGTCCTTACTTCTCGAATAATTCTATTTCTAATATTTATTTAAATGTTTAATTAGTCATGGTTACATCTCTAAAGGTTGATAGTGGTAGCCGTTGCTCTTATTGAAATTGTGTATGCATGTGTATAAGTTTTGATAGTTGTTGTAGCATTTTGTAACTTGAGTCTGACAATCGGACCGAGTTAGGGGTGTATATTTCTACCAACGCGCTTACAAGTTTGGAGTCCAATTTACATCCCTACCCATAAAGGCCATGTGCAAAAGTTCAACATCTCTCAAATAGGATTTGATTAAGGGTGATGGAGGAATGAGTTTATCTTTATAGGTCTCTAAATTTTGATCTTTTGCCTATATATAAAAAAATACAAAATATTAAATTCTAATATAACAAGAAAATATTTAAATTAAATTATATTAAATATAATAATTTTTTTACTATTTGTAATTGATTGATTAAAATGTGATTAGAGATTTTTTATTACTAATTTCGGAAAGCACAAAATAAAAATTTGAGAGAGATTTGAGAATCACAAGGATAATTGAGATTGAATGGAAAAAAAATTAAATTGGGGTTTATATAAAAAAAGGGATCTAATAAATATCTAACAAAAACCCCATTAATTTAGTCAAATTAGTAAGGACCCTTTCCTTTCCCTCCTTTTCAACTTTCTGTCTTTTTCTCCAAATCCAAACATCCTGTAACTATTCGAAGATTCAAAAAGATAAAAAAAAAACTTGCAATCGAGCATAATCTTTGCTATTTTGTTTATTGAAATTGGTGAAGAATGGAAGAAGAGAAGGAGAAGAGGAGGTGGAGTGTTGCGTACACCAAGCACATCAAACAGAAGCGCAAAGTTTATCATGACGGTTTCTTGGATCTTCACATTTCATCCAACAAGGTCAATCCTTCTTGTTTCTATACCTTTCTCTGTTTGTTTCAAATCATAATTTGGTGGTAATCATGGGCATGGCTGCCTCCACAGTTGATGTTGTACGATGAGTCCGACAAGCTTCTAGAATGCAGGATGTTGAGAAGAGATGAAGTCGTTAGCTCTGCCCAAACCCTCACTTTCGCTGCATATTTTGTTGACGTTGGCCTTCTCCAGTCTCCTCCTTATCTTAATTTTTCAGATGCCAGAAAAAAGAGCAATGAAGTCAAGCCAATTGATCGAAGTCTGAGCCCTTCACAAAAGATAATCAGAGGTTAGTTTCTTTGCAATTGAATTGTTAATAATTTTTGGATGTTTCTGTTACTAGTTTACTATTTTGATATGAGTTTCACTTGTATTTCAGAGTTCAAGAAGAATGAACTTCAAAAATATGTTGCTCTGCAAACTGGTCCAACTACAACGAAAGCTAGTGTCACAGGTTAGTTGATGAAAATGCTGCACTATTTCTAATGTTTATGAACTTCATTTTACTACTAAATGGAGCTTTTTGTAAATGACTGATTGCTATAACTATTCTCACCACTGCTATTCAGTTTTCATGTTGTCACTCTATGACTGTTTTATGCTGTAGTACCAACTACCAAGCGTTCTATTCCTACCCGCCTGGTAAAACAAAAAAATCTCTTCATTGTGGAGAGCAAATATTTTCTCTCATATAATACTAGTCTGACATTGACGTTTTGTTTCACTCTTGGCATTCGGAAAATCACTTTAAGCCTATGATAAGCACATATTGATTCTCATCATGGATGGATGAAAAACTACTTCTCACTCCGATTTGCACCTAGCTGAATCCCAAGCACCTAAGACTCCTTATCTCCTTATAGTCCAGGGCATTTGTATAAGAATCTTTATGTTGGAAGAACCAGTCCAGATAGGAAGTCTGCTCCTTGCTTCTTCAGATTCACTGTTTGAGTTCAATACTAAATCTATATATATTTGTTTTATCCTTTCTCATGCCTTGAAATAGAATCTTTAGTTGACTTCATTCAGAGTTGGTGAGCTTTTAAGTTGCTTAGAGTGGATGCTGAGTTTTGTCCCGCACATTCTCTCTGGAAATCAGTGATTGCAAAGATACATGCTGGGGAATGAAAGAAGTGAATTCATTTCCGCGAGAACTTTAGAACTGCTGATAGATCTCTCCTATTACACCTACCCTACCACCAAGTTCCATTTTTAGCTGGGGTTTTGCCTGATGTATTCTGTCGTTTCATAGAGCTATAATTTGGCAGTAGTCAGGGCAACTTTTATTGGTGGTGTTCTCACTATCAACATTTCAATTTGTTAGGATGTCATTTTGTTATTAGGTCTTTATATTCAAAAATTCTCTTTCTCTAAATGCGTCTCTCTTGTATCAGGTTTTTTTTATTTTTATTTTTAATAGAGATCCTATATACTTCTCCACATCATTTAGCTTCCTACTGTCAAAGGCAACCATTGGGCAAAGATCCTATTAATGGCGTAGTTTGGATTTTTGTACCTTACGAAAGGAACCATTGCATATATTTTTGGAACAGCTTTTGTTTTGAGAGAGTTGAAAGAGCACTTATCTCATTGATAGGTGCTATACATTCACCCTTTCTCATGTCTTTAGACAAAGACTGCATTCTTTTCTGCTTTGGTATCTTATTGATCAAAACTTGTGGTGCTGTTCTTTTATTGATAAAGAATTTAGGTTTCTCAAATGATTGATTTAAAGACCTATTAATGCCAACCCATGTTACCCAAATTCTTCATTTTCTCTAAAGTACTCACGTTCAACACCTATATTCTACATATATTTGGATTTAAGTATAGGGGTTACAATCCAGCAAATATATGGAGAAACTAAAAAAAAAAAGAGCATACTCATGTCGGAGATGTACCATATCCAACATTCATCCAGAGTCCAAGTAACATAGCATCTAACAATTGATTGGTGGAGCTGATCATTTTGATGTTTCAATTCATAGATGATCAAATTTGTGACTTAGGATATTCTCTAAACTCAAAAAATAAAAAATTTGTGAGTGAGTTTAACAAAAAGAGAAGCAACTAGGATAAAAGGAAACAAGTGACTTAAGGAAAAAAATTGTTGATAGCTTGAACCAATCAAGGGAATCGTGATTAATATGTCTTTGATCGAACACTACTTGAAAATGTCCTCAGACTTCATTTACCATTGAGGTTGAAAAGTGCTTTTTAACTCAAACCATGATTTTAAGTCAAAAGTAATATAAACAAGTCGCTTTTTAAACCAAATCATGTTTCTAAATTGGGATTTTAACCTAAGCCAAAAAGCCAAAATTTTTAGTTTTTGGCTTTTGCAAAACTACTTTTCGTTGAAATTACTTTCTTATCCTCATGAAAGAAACATATCTTTTACTTTAGAACGTAATGTGTAAAATGGACATTTTACCTTCTCAATGCACTTTTTGACAGTAATAGTAAACATTGTCAAACTTTTCAAAAGCACTTATCAAAAGTACTTTTCCACAATATTTTTCAAAAGCACTTTTTAACTTCAATGGTAAACCAGCCTTCAATGCTCTTGGAAATTCTTGATTGAATGTATCTATATGCGTTAGGATTTTGATTCAAGGATCTCTTTGTTTAAGAGACAAAATGTGATGGTCAAAAGATTTATTCAAACTCTTTCTCAAATTTGATAAATGTTGGTTGATTGTAGATTGATGAGTTATAGATCAATTCCCATAGCAATATTTCATTGAGATAAGTCCGACGTGGATGTGAAGTTGAACTTCAACTTTGTAGCACCTTGTTTTCATTACTGGTCATGTTGGTTGATGAACAGAGAAAGCTCTTAGAAAGCTAGTTTCTTTAGAGAGATGTAGTAATAATATCTGGAGAATCAATATCCTCATTTGCTCATCTGGTTGAGACTGGTGTTTGCAAAGGAAGCAATTTTTAAGGAAATGATAGCAATAATGGCGGGAGCTGGGAATGAGTGAGTGGAAAAATAAATTTGAATGTGGTGGAGCTTTTGGAAAAGAATGGTGAGCCGCACCATTACTTGTTTTGTGATTATATTTTCTGCTTCTCTTTCACTTAATTCTTGAAGATAGTTTAGTCAGCTCGCTTTTCTATTTTCACCTTTATATGCATATATACATGGAACATATATTTTTTAGTTTCTTTGTCAAGATTGATATGGCATATGAATGTTCTATTGTCACCTAAAATGCTACAGTTGGAGGCATATGTACTTTTCAAATTTTCATTTTTTTTCTATCAGATCCAAGATAGATGCTCAAATACGAAATTTGAAATAAGATGGGAGAATAATTTAATGATTACTTTTTCATTTTATGCCTAAGTTCACATTCCATTTTTACACTCATCTGTTTAGGTTGAGCTACTATCACACAATGAAGCATGTGAAACAAAGTACCAGTTCCTGTTAATTCCAGACCACGAAAAGTATAAAGTGGCTATTTTTTTAGCAGTCTTTGGGTGAATGACATAAACACCACTGCCAGACAGATCGATCATTTATTCATATAAGCATCGTCTTGTTAAGGGGTGGAAACTGGACCCAACCTTTGGGGGAGGTGGCAGGTTGCTTAACTATGTGCTTGCAACACTATGTTGCTTCAACACTATTTTTTCCTTAGAGTACTTGTGTCTAGCATATATCCAGTTAGAAATGGGTAAGGAGGTCCAGCTTTTTACATATTTGCAAAACTTCTGAAAATGACCATACTACTATTGGATATCTATTGGGTGCAAACCTTATGAAAATGACCATACTCCTATTGGACGTATATTGGATTTGATACTCACTCTTGAGTTCAAGTAACACTGTCAACACCTACATTTTGTTTAAAGGGAAATTGTGATTGAGAGTCTAGGTCCTTGATAATCTGAGTCGACACTTAATGCTGCCCTGGCTAGATTAGAGTTAAGTTCTTACAAGGGTAACTTGTAGTCGGCAGTCAATAATGTGTGATTCATGGGGGCATGAATGCGTGATCCATGTGGAAGAAAAATATTATTTATATATATATTTTACAGTTCATGCTCTCTATATCATTTCTTATATTTTGGGTATTTAGGTTAATACTATTAACATAGAGCCTAAAGTGCTGATAAAATAGAGCTTTTTTAAAGTTTTGAGAAGAGAAGTTATAACATAAGTAATATTTGGCAAACTTAATGTGCAAGTGTTGTAGATTTAGAGAACTATTTGATAAGAATGGTATCACAAATCTAACTCGAAGAAATAGAAAAGATCAAGAATGTTTTAGGTAATCCTAAATTAAAGGACAAAGCAAATAAAAAAATTAATCAGGGGAAAAACTGAAGTAAATACAAAATTTGGATGTGAAGTAATATAATTCTCCTTATAGTTTTATGAATTACTAAAGAATGAGAATAGATAATAATCTCATTAAATATTAGTTATCACACATCAGTACGCTTTTGAAGACGTTTGGTTTTAGCTTCATCTAAAGCCTATATGAACTTCCAATATAAGTTACATCTTCAAAAATTATGAGATACAAGCACCTAGCTTCTGCTCTAATAGGAAAGCTCTTCCACATACTAGGTCAATCACCCACTTGGACTTTCTTCTTTACCGGGTGCTAAGCTTAGGGAGTAGTTTATTGGTAGTTATGGTTGCTTGAAGCTTTGACATTATTTAATACTTGATGTTTTGAGGAGGGAAACTTGAATTTTGTATTTTCTTTTTCTTGGTATTCTATACTTGTATCTATACAGTACACTGGAACAACCAGCAGACCACTAACTTTTTGTTTCTCTGCATATTTCGGAGAATTTATGCAAGAGATTCCCTTTTGATTTATTACATTATCTTTGTAGCTTCTTTCCACTCTTCCCCTTCAGACTAACATATTTTTGTCATTTAGAATGGCAGGTCTTGTATACTACACAAGTAACTCAAAAGGCCAAGAAGTACCATGATGGCTTCTTAAAACTCGTAAATTCTGCAGCGCTGCAGAGACAGGTCTATATTCCCAAACTTCATTTCTCCTTTCTCTTGGCAATTGGAATAATTTTCTTTGTCAAATATGAGAAATAAATTAGTTCGTGGCTTTTTTTTTTTTTTTAATTGGTTGTTTTTCTATCACTTGCTTTATAAGTTTGGTCCCAGCCTTGTCCTTTTATATACTTAATTGTAAATTGGTTTAGATCCGTCTGCTCATAGAAATTGGCGTCCAGAAAATACTAGAAAATTCTTATTGGGAAATGTTAAGATTTTTCTTGAAAATCTGGATTTGTTTTATTTGGATGATTCAATCAGAAAAGCTTTTTCTTGTTTAATTATTTTTGAAAAATATACTTTTCTTTCAAGTAGTAATATTTTAATATAGTAGTTGTTTCTAAAAATATTATATCATTAAATACTTAAGTTAATACTATTTTTATTAAAACATTGATTATATTAATATTTAAAAATTATTAAAATATTATTTCAATTAATATAATTAGTACTAAATTATTCTCATTGGCATAAATATTAAAATATTAAAAACTATTTGTTATCAAACTATTATTTTTTAATATTAATGATTTAAATTTTTTTATTCAAACTTAAAATATTATATTATTAATTATTATTAAAAATACTTTAAAATAGTATTATAATGATTAAGATATTATTTTTAATAATGTTTATACTATTAAAATAATAATATTTTACATTAAAATATTTATCATTAGATGTATATATACTTATTATTAAAACAGTAATATAGAATTTTTTAATTAAATATTATTAATACTAATTAAAATATTGATGGCGTTATTGTTTATTGTTAAAATAATAAAATTCATTATATTAATAACTTATTATTTAAATATCTTTAAAATTTAAAATGAAACATTTCTTGTTAAATCTCAATTTTAAAAAATATGGAAAAAATGCCGATTGAGTCTTAGCTCTGTTGGCATTGTTGCCAGTGAAGTACGATGTGGGTTCAAGTGTGTTGAAGTGCGTTTATCTTCCTATATAAGGGTTGGGATAGATTATGAGTAGTTCTAAGTATTGTATCAACTTATAAACTTTTACTTGCACAATTGAGTTAGATTTTCAAAAAAGAATATGACAAAAACCTATTCATGTGGGACTATACTTATACGAGTGCTTTTCTAGAAAAAAAATGTTTCCCTTTTTAGAAAGCATGTCTCATTTTCTACTTACTAATAAGTCATTATCTGTTGAGCAAGTCATTTTTCATGACACAAACATAAGAAGATACAGAAATCTGTTTTTTTTTTTTGGATACTATTTTCTGTAAAAACAAATAGACCGTTTATTCAATTCCATTTTTCTTTTAACTCCTCTTAATGTGTAATTAATGGTCAGACTTGGTTACTGGCTCTGTAATTCAGATTATGTTATATGATGGAAGCAAGAAACTAATAAATAGCAGATTCCTCAATAAAGATGAAGTAATACAATCTGGTGAATCAATAACGTTTGATGCTCATTTGGTAAATATTGGAGAAGCTGAAGGAAACCATCCAGGCCTTATGGACTCTGATGTCCATGTAAGCAATTATAATGCTGCTGGAAAAACAAAGATGATACACAGAGTGCAGAATCGTCTTAAAACCCGCAAATTGTTTTTGAAAGGTTAGCTGGTACCTGTACTGATAATTTAACTTGTATTTCCTTTATGGTACATGATTGAGGTTGATCCTTTCTATCAGTTATTTTTCACATTCCATATGCTCTTGAGTCTTATATCTATTATTATTTCTGTAGCTCTCCTGAAGACTGAATTGATACTTCTCATTTATCTATTGTTTTTCTTTTTATGAACCCTAGCATGATTTTCCCCCAAGTTTGAACCTAACACTAGAAATTTTCTTTATTCTCTTTCTTCATTTCATAAAAGATTGTCTTATTTTTATAAGGTTTCTTTCTGTTCTAGTTTTTGGGTCTGTTTTAGGTACTGATAATCCCGTTGAAGTTTTTTTGGCTTAATTTTGCAGGGAAACCTCAAAAAATTGCTTCTTCAAAGGTATATTCAGATCCAAGTTTTATCATCCCAATTAGTGCTGAGACAAAATCAAGCCAGAATATATCTGCAGACAAGCCTTTACGTGATGGTAAATGTATTCTTTCCTTGATCTGATCATCATATATGACAAAGTCAACAACCTTCAAGAAAGTCTTTTCTTCCACCAATTTTTTCTTCCCTTCCATGCAAAATTTCATGTTTTTCTCCTCATAGTATCCATATACAGACAAAAATATAGTATGTGATGGTGTTTTTCAAAGAGAAAGTAGAGAACTTAAAAAAACAAAAAACGAGCAGCAAAGGAATGAAAAACAAATTTCTTTACATTCAACAAAGCATTATAAGTTTTTTAAGTCAATCAACTTACTAGACACTAACTATTACCACTAAGTAAACTTGAAACTTGTAATACATTACTTGCTGACATAGATAAACTGAAAAATCACTTCAATCAGCACCTAAACACCAATACATGACCAAACTAAACTTCAAAACTTGACAAAAAACCAAGTCACAAAAGAACTAAGTAAATTAGTATGCAACTAGTTACACTCTGCATGCATCAAGTTGACTGCAGCTGCATGGTTGGCCATTGTGCAACACTCTTTCTTGGCCTCTATGGAGCAAATACCAATGCTATCTTTTAAGTTTCTGAATCTTGTAGCTCTAAGGGGCTTAGTTAAGATGTCTGCAAGCTGGTCTTTAGAACTACAATGAACCGGTTTCACTTCCTTTGATTGCTCAACTTCTCTCACAAAATGATATTTAATCTTGAAGTGTTTTATTTTGCCATGAAACACTGGATTCTTTGCAATTGCAACAGCAGATTGGTTGTTACAATAGATCTCTGTTGCTTCCTCTTAATTCAAGGTCAAATTAGACAAGCTTCTTTAACCAAATGACCTGGTTGACAGTTGCTGCAGTTGAAACATACTTTGCTTCAGTTGTTGATTGAGCCACAATGTCTTGTTTCTTTGAACTCTAACAAAACATTGCTAAACCAAGTGTAAAACAATAACCTGATGTGCTCTTCATGCCATCTGTTGATCTAGCCCAGTCATTGTCTATTTATCCAACTAGCTTCAAGTCATTGGCCTTAATGAATCTAACTCCATGGTCTAGAGTCCCTTTGACATATTTTAAAACTCTTTTGCTGCCTTAAAATGAGTCTCATTGTAGCAATGCATGAACCTGGATAAAAGACTGACAACAAACATAATGTCTGGTCTAGATGCAGTCAAGTGAATTAAGCATCCATCAAGGCTTTTATAGCTTGTCTCATTTACCCTCTCAGAGTCACCTTTGTTGGTGAGCCATTTCTCCTTGAGCAATAGGAGTGCTTGTTGGCTTATAGTTTTCCATAGAAAAATTGCTCGAAATCTTCAAGGCAAAGACCTTTTGGCTTATGAAAATTACCTGTTGAGTTTGAAACACTTCCATGCCAAGGAAGTCATCTTCCCTAAGTTTGACATCTCAAACATATCTTGCATTTGTTTAAATTCAGTAACCAACTCATTGCTGCTACCAGTCACTAGCAAATCAATCACATACAGTGAGACTACGAGCAAGGTTTCCCTCTCAACTTTCTTCACATACGATGTTGGCTTATTGATGCTTCTTTTAAATCCCAAACTTGACAAATGAATGTCATTTCTTTCATACCAGTCTCTTGGAGCCTATTTCAGGCGATACAATGCCTTTTTTAGTCTGTAAACTTTGGTTTTATTCTCTGTTGCTACAAAGCTTTGTGGTTGATCAACATAGATTTTGTCCTTTAGAAAGCCATTCAAGAAGGTTGACTTTGTTGAAATATGTATATATTTTAAATTTATTTAGGTAGATAAATATTATTTAGGTAGATAAGTTTTATTCATATTTTAGGAATATTTTTATTTTATCTTTTAGTAGTTTATTAGAGTTAGGAAACTATTTTCTTTTATATTTTAATAGTTTATTAGAATAAGGGAACTATTTTCCCAATTAGGATTAGAACTCTTTTCTCTATTTAAAGTTCAGTTTTCTAGTTAATAAAGAGATAACAGTTTTATTAAAAGCTCTCTTGAAAATTTTCATTGTATCAGAGCTAGGTTAAATTTCTAATAACATTATGGTTAAAACAGCCTTCACTGGAGATAAAAGGTCCAGTAATCAAACAGAAAAAGAAAGTTCTACTGTTGAAACAACTACCGAGAGTACAATGACTCAAAGGACAGATGCATCTCACTTTTCTTTTCAACTAACATCTCACAAGTTGAACGGCAAGAATTATTTGGAATGGTCGCAATCCGTAAAGATAGCAATTGATGGGCGCCGCAAGTTAGGTCATTTAAATGGAGAAGTTGAGCAACCACAGGTGGGCGATCCAAAGATGAGCAAGTGGAGGTCAGAAAATTCTATGATAATTGCATAGCTTATTAATTCCCATGGAAGCATCCGTAGGTAAACTTTTTCTTTTTCTCCTAACTGCTAAAGATGTTTGGGACGCTGTGAAAGACACCTATTCAGATTTAGAAAACGCTTCACAGATTTTTGAGTTAGAAATAAAACTTTGGAAAGCTAAGCAAGGGAAAAAAGAAGTTACTCTTTATTATAACGAGATGATGTCTCTTTGGCAAGAACTGGATCAGTGTTATAATGATGAATGAGAGTGTCCCGGAAATGGTGTAAAAGCTATGAAAAAAAAAGAGAATGAAAAAGCTTATTTGTTTATGGCTGGTTTAAATAAAGAATTTGATGAAGTGAGATCTCGGATCCTAGGGAAAAAATCGCTTCCAAAACTTCGTGAGATTTTTTCTGAGGTTAGAAGAAAGGAGACAAGGAGAAAAGTAATGTTAAAGCCAGGGTTTGAAGCTAATGATGATAATTCTGCTCTTGTAACTATTAAAAATAATGATAGTGAAAAAAAGAAAAAATCTTGGTGCGATCACTGCAAAAAATATTAGCACACTCGAGAAATGTGTTGTAAGCTCTATGGGAAACTGACAAATGGAAGAAAAAAAAGTGGCAATGGTCGTGGTTCACAATCAGGAGATAGCAGAGCTTTCCAAACAACTAATGGAAATTATGAGGGCCAAAGTTTTCTGGAAGGGTCTCCATTCACTAAGGAACAATTAGAGCATTTACACAAGTTTTTTTAATCACCACAATTTCGGATGAATCTTTCTATTCCTAACTCATCCAATAATCCTTCTTCCTCTTTTGCCCAATTAGGTACTAATTTTTCTGTTTTTTTCAGTGTCAAGCCTTGTAAAACAAACACATGGATCATTGATTCTGGAGCTAGTGATCACATGACTAGTAGTCCTTTTCTTTTTTCAACTTACACACCTTGCGCAGGAAACAAAAAGATCAAAGTAGCAGATGGGTCTTTCTCGGCAATAGCTGGGAAAGGCACTATTAAAATTTCATCTTCCTTGGTTCTACATGATGTTTTACATGTTTCAAATCTAGCTTGTAATCTCATATCGATCAGTAAATTATCTCAGTCCTCAAATTGTCATGTTATATTTGATTCCTCAATGTGTAAGTTTCAGGACAGGGTCTCGGGGAAGATGATTGGCAATGCTAAAGAATTTGGTGGAATTTACTTTCTTGAAGACGATCATCTAAGTCAACCAACAATTACTTTATGTTTAAATTATGTTTCTGATTTTGATAAGGTTATGATTTGGTCTTATAGGTTTGGACATCCTAATTTTTACTATTTAAAATATTTATTACCTAACCTATTTAAAAATAAAAGTTCTTCATATCATTGTGAATTTTGTTAATTGGCTAAACATCATCGGTCATTCTTTCCACCTCAAAAATATAAAGCCTCCAAACCTTTTTCGTTAATTCATAGTGATGTTTGGGGACCTTCAAGAGTCGACTTTTTCAGGAAAACGTTGGTTTCACATTTATTGATGATCATACTCGACTTTGTTGGGTGTTTTTATTAAAAGATAAGTCTGAAGTTTAAAATGTGTTTTAGTCTTTTTATACTATGATGAAAACACAATTTGATGTGAAAATAGAAGTATTTTGGACTGACAATGGTTGGGAATTTTTTAGTGACCAATTAGGTATTTTCTTAACCAAACATGGAATAGTCCACCAAAGTTCTTGTACAAATACACCACAACAAAATGGGATTGTAGAAAGGAAAAACCGACATCCTTTGGAAGTAACTAGAGTCTTGATGTTCACTAGTCAGGTATCACGTTATCTTTAGGGCGAAGCCTTGTTAACAGTTACATATCTTATTAATAGAATGCCCAGTAAAACTCTAAATTATAGAACTCTTTTTCGTCTCTTTAAAGATAATTTTTCTAACTCTAATAAACTACTAAAAGATAACTAGGAATATACAACATAGAGATTCTAATAATGGGGAAGGCGAATTTATGATTAACATAGAAGTTAATGATGTTAATATTAATGAAAAGGAGTATGAAGGTGTAGAGTCTGATCATGAGAATAAAGAACAAACAAAGGAGTTAATTGTTTACTCAAGAAGAAATCGAAATCAAGAAAGTGGAATCCACCAAATTCATCACCAAGAATCCGACCCGCAAGATCCTGTCAAAAGTCCAGGTAAAGTTCATAATCCAGCCAATGTTTTTTCTGATTTAGATATTCCAATTGCCAAAAGAAAATGTGTTAGAAATAGTCAAATATCCCATGTCTAACTTTGTATCCTATAAAGCCTTGTCTTCAACATTCTCAACCTTTGTTTCGTGTCTCGATACTGTAAAAATACCCAAAAATGTAAAAGATGCTTTACAGGTTCCTGAGTGGAAGGAGGCTATTTTAGAGAAGATGTGCGCTCTTGAAAAAACAGATACATGGGAAACAATGGAATTACCTGTAGGGAAAAAAACAGTGGGCTGTAAATGGGTGTTCACAACCAAATTCAAACCAGATGGATCTTTAGATAGATACAAACCCCGGCTGGTGGCTAAAGGGTATACTTAAACATATGGGATAGATTATCTTGAAACGTTTACTCCAGTGGCCAAGTTAAATTCCGTTAGATTTCTTTTATCAATTGTTATTAATCTTGATTGGTCTTTACAGCAGCTAGATGTGAAGAATGTTTTCCTAAATGGGAAACTTAAAGAAGAAGTTTACATGGATTCTTCTCCAGGTTTTGAAGAAAAATTTGGAACTCGAGTATGTAAACTCAAGAAATTTTTGTATGGTCTAAAGTAGTCTCCTCGAGCTTAATTTGAACGATTCACTCAAGTTGTTAAAAAACAAGGTTACTCACAAGAGCAAGTTGATCACACAATGTTCTATCGACATTCACAAAAAGGTAGAAATAGCAGTTATTATAGTTTATGTCGATGATATCATTCTTACAGGGGATGATGTGAATGAAATAAGGTGTCTCAAGGAGCATTTAGCATTAGAGTTTGAGATCAAAGATTGGGTTCTTTGAAATACTTTCTTGGAATAGAAGTTGCTCGATCAAAGAAGGGTCTTGTGGTCTCTCAGAAAAAATATGTGATTGATCTTTTAAAAGAGACTGTGATGAGTGGTTGCTGCCCAGCTGACACACCAATTGATCCAAATGTAAAATTCAGAAATAAAGAAAGTCGCTTAGTTGATAAAGGGCAATACCAAAGATTAGTTGGTAAGTTATTTTACTTATCACATATAAGGCCATACATAGCTTTTGCACTGAGCTTAGTGAGTCAATTTATGCACTCCCCAATGGAGGAACATGAAGAAGCAGTGTTTCGAATTCTAAGATACTTGAAGAGTTCACCTGGAAAGAGTTTATTTTTCAAGAAATTCGAATAAAGAGGAATTGAAGCTTATACAGATGCAGATTGGACAGGCTCAATAACAGATAGAAGATCTACATCAGGATACTGTACATTTGTTTGGGGAAACCTCGTGACTTGGCGAAGCAAAAAACAAAGTGTTGTAGCAAGAAGTAGTGCAGAGGCTGAGTTTAGATCAATGGCTCAAGGAATTTGTGAAATGATGTGGTTAAAAAGAATTATGAAAGAGCTGAGGAAACCAATAACTTCACCAATGAAGTTGTATTGTGATAGCAAAGTTGCCATTAGTATTACTCACAACTCATTCCAACATGACAGAACTAAACATGTTGGGATTGATAGACACTTTATTAAGGAGAAGATTGAAGAAGGCCAAGTGTGCATGCCGTTTGTTCCTTCAAAACAACAGATTGCTGACATACTCACCAAAGGACTCTCTAAGACAAGTTTTGATTTTCTTGTAAGTAAGTTGGGCATAATTGATATATATACACCAACTTGAGGGAGGGTGTTGAAATATGTATATATTTTAAATTTATTTAAGTAGATAAATATTATTTAGGTAGATAAGTTTTATTCATATTTTAGGAATATTTTTATTTTATCTTTTAGTAGTTTATTATAGTTAGGAAACTATTTTCTTTTATGTTTTAGTAGTTTATTAGAATAAGGGAATTATTTTCCCAATTAGGATTAGAATTCTTTTCTTTATTTAAAGTTCAGTTTTCTAGTTAATAAAGAGATAACAGTTTTATTAAAAGTTCTCTTGAAAACTTTCAGACTTTACATCCAATTGATGTATCTTCCATCCTTTTTGAGCTGCTAGAGCTAGTAGCAGCTTGATGGTGTCCAACCTTGCCATTGGTGCAAAGGTTTCAACATAGTTCACACCATACTGCTGACTAAAGCCCTTTACAACCAACCTGGCCTTAAACCTATTTTCAGGTCCATCAGGATTCATCTTGATTCTGAAAACCAACTCCAATGGTTTTCTTGTGGATTGGTCTATCAACAAGTTCCCAAGTCTGATTTTTATTAATCATGAATATCTCAACTTTCATGGCATCTCTTTATCCACTTTCTTGTGTAGCTTCTTCAAAATTTGCAGGTTCCAGTACTGTTAAGTCACATCTTTGACACACTTTAGCAATAGGCCTAGTGGATTTAATGGGTAAGTCATCAAATCCTTCATCTTCTCGAATCTCAATTTCAATAGGATGCAGGTTTGCTTCTTGTTGACTTTGTTCAAGTAGTTTAGCTTCAGTAGCATCCCATTTTCATGTACTTCATTAAACTTCACATCTCTGCTCACAAGAATCTTGTTGGTGAAAAGATCAAAGATCATGTACCCCTTTTTGGTGTTACTATATCCAACAAAGATGCTTGGCAATGATCTTTCCAGTTTGCTTCTCTTCATAGCTAGTACATGTGCATAATTGATGCAACCAAACACTCTTAGGTGAGACAGATGGTTTGAATCCAAACCAAGCTTTAAATAGAGTCTTTTCTTTCACAGCCTTGGTTGGCAATCTATTTAGCAAATACACAGGTATTTATAGCTTTTACCCAAAATTTGTTTGACAATTTGCTTTCAAACAACAAACATCTGGTCATATCCATCATTGTCTTATTCTTCCTTTCATAGACAACATTTTACCGTGGAGTGTAGATATTGGTCAGCTGTTGCTCAATGCCTGCCTTTTTTCAAAAACTCTGAAGCCTTTCTGATGTGTACTCAGTTCCATTGTCTAATCTGAGTATCTTCAAATTGTAGTTGGCTTGATTTTCAACAGCTACTTTGAACTTTTAGAAGATCTCAACTACTACAGACTTCAACTTCAAGAAATAAACCCATCAGTGTCTTGTGCAGTCAACAATAAATAGAATAAAATACCTGCTGCCACTTATTGAAGAAGTCGTCATAGGTCTACAAACAACAGTATGGACTAGGTGTAATTTGTCATTGGCTCTCCAAGCTTTGTTGACAGGAAATGGAAGCCTAGCTTACTTCCCAAGATGACAGACTTCACAAACATTTTTGTATGCCACTTTGGACATGTTTCCAATCAAATCAAACTTATAAAGCTGGCTAAGGTACCTAAAGTTAACTCGTCCCAATCTTTTGTGCCACAGACATGAGTCATGTACTGAGTTGGCATAAGCTTTTGAATTCATTAGATTCACATCTAGAACAAAGCACCTATCAATCATAGCCCTTGACACTAGTTCTTGACCAGATGGGTCCATAATCATACAGGTTTTGCTTTTGAAAACAAGAGAATAATTCTTCTCTAGTAGTTGACCAACACTAAGCAGATTTTGGTCTATTTCAGGTACCAAAAGAACATCTGAAATTGATTTTGTACCTGAGGGAATGTTAATCAAGACTTCTCCTTCTCCTTTGGATTCAATAAACTTGCCATTTCCAATTCATTTTGGAGACCAAGCTTGTATCAATCTCCTTTAAAATGCTTTCATTAGAAACCATATGATTTGTGAAGCCATTGTCAAATAGCCTATATTTCTTGGCTCTGCTGCAAGTTGCAAAACAAGCAGTAAAAACATGCTCCTCCTGAGCTTGTCTTCCATTAGCAGCCTGAGTTTGGACATTGATCTACTGTTGCTGTTGTCTTTGCCCTTTTTTTTGCACTCCCTTCCCATGTGACCAAATTGTTTGCAGGCTCTACACTGAATGTCAGGCCTGAACCAGCAATACTTTTCCAGATATGTGGACTTCTTGCTCCATGGTGGATACTTTTTCTTTCCAGCATCTCTTTTTGGCTTTTCTTTCTTTTCATTCAAACTCTTCTTTCCCTCATAGCTTGAGGAGCTCGAGCCTTCTTGTTTCTGGCTTGGAATGCTCTTTTAGAATGCTTCTCTTGTCTACATGCTCTTCTTTTCTCTTGAGCATAAAATGATTTATCAACTCATACAAGGAAATTGTTGACAAGTCTCTTGAGTCTTCCAAGGAGGAAATTTTAGACTCATACCTCTTAGGAAGTGTTGTGATGACCTTCTCAACAATCCTGTTGCCACTAAATTGGTCTCCAAGTAACCTGATGCTGTTAACCTTTGCCATAATTATATCTAAATATTGCTTACTGTTTCAGCCTCTTTCATCTTCAAAATTTCAAAGTCCCTCCTTGGATTGATGTGTTGTTGCTGCCTTGTCTTTTCTAAGCTTTGGAACTCCTCTTTTAGCTTGTCCCAAACTTATTTGCGAGTCTCACAGGTCATGATCCTGGTGAAGATAACATCTGAAACACCATTTTGCAGGCAGGACATTGCTTTGTATTTCTTGTCACACTCATCACTGTGTTGCCTTATCTGAGCAAGGTAAGATTTGCTCTCAAGGGTGGTGGCTCCCTATCTGTTTCAACTACGTCCCACAAGTCATAGGCCTAGAGGTAAGTCCTCATCTTCACTACCCAAATGTGGTAGTTCTCTCCAAGAAAGACAAGTGGTGGAGGTGGTGAGAAGTTTGCTGAGGACATATCTAACAACAAGAAACAAATCAGCTTTTGTCTTTCTCAACAAGAAACATAAATAAAAAACAGTGGCCCTCAAAGACAACAGGTTCTTGATACCATTTGTTGATGTTTTTTAAAGAAGAAAGTAGAGAACTTAAAAAAGAAAAAACTAGCAGCAAAGAAATGAAAAACAGATGTCATTACATTCAACAAAGCATTACAAGTTTTTAAGTCAATCAACTTACCAAACACTAACTACTACCACTAAGTAAACTTGAAACTTGTAAAACATTACTTGTATGCATAGATAAGCTGACTAATCAGCTCAATCAACACCTAAACACCAGTACATGACCAAACTAAACTTCAAAACTTGACAAAAAACAAAGTCACAAAAGAACCAAGTAAATCAGCGTGCAACTAGTTACATTCTGCATGCATCGAGTTGACTGCAGCTGCATGGTTAGCCATCGTGCAACAGTATGGAGATTCTCTCACTTGGCGCATGACTAGCGTGCGTGGTTGTTTTGCAAATTATATTCTTCTGTCCTGTGCAATGTACTCGATACTATATTATGTAATATTTTGGTATGTGGTGCATATATGCTACTTTCTGCTTGGATGTAAACTTTGACAATCGCTTAAAATATGCTTGCTAGGGCAAAACAAGTTTTTTTTTTTTTTCGGGGGCAGCAATGCATGATTTTGATTAGTGCTGTACTGATGTCATAAGGAATTAATCTTTTGTTTTGTCTCTGCAGCTACTCAAATCCTGTCCATCCTCCGGAAACCTATGATACAAGTGGGCATAGCCACACAATCTATTGCTAAGAACGTCATGAATCCAGTCAGCTCTGTGAAGGATCCTCAAAATTCATATTCAACTAAAAACTTTATTGAATGTAGCCAGCTACAAGAGATATCAATAGCTCACCATGGATCAAGTGGGAAATTGGATAATACTGAATCAAATGAATGCATAGACATAAAAATACCCCCCGATATCTATTCTAAAGGCAAGTTTAAGTTCTATCATGTGAAATTGCTATATTAGTTGCCATTGGCTTTTCCTAAATTATCATTAAATTGCCCCAAGAGGGACATAGTCCTAAGCAGAGTGAATAGGGTTTTCTATCAGAGAGGAAATGAGTACTGTTAGCCCCTTTAATGAAGTTCATCAATAATTGTGTGGTAATATTCTGACCAGGGCTGGATTCAGTAGCCAAATCCAGTTGTAGTGGCAATAAATCCTCCAAGAACACTGAAGTCAGAAACTTGCATCAGGTTTGGCTGTTTTCCGTCTGCATCCACAAATTTCTTTTTTTGTTGCATGTGCTATTTAACAACAGCTAATTATTCATGTATGAAGAGTATGAACTGGATGGAGGTTTTGTTTGCTTCCATTCCAGTTGTAGGCCTTAAGAAAGTTGAGAAGATAGATAAAATATCAGAAAAGTATGTCGTTATATGCAGCCATCAAGTGGCTTAAACTCTTTGACTGAGCACACAGATTCGACAATTGTATAGGCATTTAGATGGCAGGTTATGTATGTGAGGGGATGTGAAAACTTATACTCATTTGGGCTTTGCCAATCCTATGATCAATACTGTTGTGCTGTTCAGTTGTTTGCTCAAAACCACTATCTCTTACCATTAGTTTGGATGTTATTATAACTATGTCCAATTTCTCATGCAGGTTCACTCGGAAAATTTGGAGTCGTATACTAAATGCTGTAATGAAGAGTCAGTGCTTGGTAGCTGGAGTCGAGCTGCAGAAACTTGTCATGAGAGAGTTGGTCTAATGGAGGATTGTACAGAAGTCAAGAATTCAAGGGAAGCAGGTAGGTGCCCTAGTTTTGATCTTGGATTTGACTGAGATTTTTGATAATAAACAATTCAGATAGAGCGCAACGCCAAGGAAAAAAGAATCAAATGCACTTTTTAAACATTATTTTTCGAACCAGTGCCATTTTCATTACTTTATAGTCGAAGATTTTTCTCTTCAAACTGGTGTTTCCAAGTTTCCTCCGTATTCTCCTTTGTATCATCATCCATTTTTTTTTCTTGAGTAATATACTGACTTGATAAGAACCTACCAAATCCTCTCACGATTTCTAAATATTATTGCATCACAGAAGTAGAATTATCTCATATATAGGTTGTAGTTTTGTGTACGAATGGACATAATCTAGGGTCGGGTTGCTTGTCCACTAAGGCTTTGGTACAAAGCACCATAACAACAATGAAGTTGCAAAACACAAATACAATAAAAGTTAAAAATGTCATACATGGCACAATGGACTTAGATCTCTACACAAATTAAATAGCGTTAAGAACAATGGACATTTGTGCTTATGTGCAATTTTATCCATGCATTAAATAGAACTAAGTAGAGCATTCGTAGTTTCGTATCTCTATTGACTATTTCCTCTAAATCTGTTTTAATATGTAAGACGAGATAACTAGGATTTTAAAATTTGTAACTTAAGCTTAGGCCAAGGTAGTATAAAGAAAATGATAAATTAGGCCCACAAATTAAAGAATCATAACAAATAAAATAAACTTAAAAGAAATATCATAAACGAATAAACATTCTCTTATTAATGCTTTGATATACAATTGATTTTATTCTTTTTTTCCTTTCAAATTTTATTCTTTTAAAATTTTCTACATCTTTTTTTTGTATTTTCAAATTGCTCTTGTGGGTTTCACATTATTTGGTTTAAAAGTTTGATCTTGTTGGTTTTGATATCAAATAATACAGAACTTAAAAGATCAATTTTTGGATTGAGCGCAAAAAAAAAAAAAATATATATATATATAAAAATAATCAAAGAAAGGAAAATATTATTTTAAGTGGAAATAATAAGTCGGATTTAATATAAAAATAGTAAAGATAAAAAACAATTGAAAAAGAAAAGTGATAAGAAAAACCCTATGGAACCCTTTAACTACCAGAGTTCAAAAATGGCAATAAAAATTGCCCTACGAAACCCCTATTAAAAAATCAACTAGAAACATTGATAAGAGAGACTTAGGATATGAAGACTTTCTCGTCTGAGCAAATAACTTAAAAGAACTTCAACTCTAAAAGCAAGTGAGAAAAATAATATCTTCACTGATTGATCCTAAGGAGGTTGCTTAAGCCTCCTATTTATAGTTTCTACATGGATTTTGAAGTAAAAATATAAATTGGTTTAAGTTAGCAAAACCCTATTTATTTAAGATAAATAAAAATAAAAAATAGTTCAATTTAAAAAATATATATATATCGAAGATATATAAAAATATATAATCTAAAAATATATTTTAAAAATAGAAGTAGTTCAAAAAACTTATTTATCTAAGATCAATAAAAGATAATATTTATTACAACCACAAAAGATATTTGTTTGATTATTACATACATTGCCCAAAACTCAAATATGACTTTATCACAAGCAAAAAGCTATTTAATGTGGACTCTATCTGGATCATTCCTTCCTTTGAAAAGATTTGTCCTCAAATGTTTGACGTACTTCAACAAGTAAATATTCTTGTAATATTCTGATTTTGGATCTAGTCGGAACAGTGATTTCGGGGCTACAAATCCGATGAAGAAAATTTTATTTTTATTATATTTTTATGGTCTATGATTTTACGGAATAATTTCGCGAAAACCTTATTCGAAAATTTTGACGTTCGGGCACTCAATTTAGTCAAAATGACTAAATTGTAAAAGTTGCAAAATGTGTATTCTAGTTTACAAAGGTACTAAGTACTTGTGAGTAATGGGTTTTTAAATTGGGGGTCCTTAAATGGTAAATAGCCCATTTTGTAATTAGTGGCCAAAGATGGACATGGCATGGTATGTTTTTATTTATTTTTCATTAAGGGTATTTTAGTAAATTGGTAAATAAAGCTAAAATAATTAAGAAAAAGATGTCATCTTCTTCATTTTTCTCATGCCATAACCGTATATGGAGATGGAAGACATGGCTAGGTTTTTAAAACTTCCAAGCTTGATTGAAAATTGAAATTCGGGCTAAAATTGGCAAAATACCAAGTTGTGGACAAAATGGTAAAAATGACCATTTTCGCATATAAGGTAAGTTCATATGATTTTAATAATGCAATGTGTATTCTAATGTTAATGTTATAATATTATATGAATTGTAAGTATACATATATGTGAATAATTTGATATTATGTAAATGATGTAACATTACTATATGTTGTTGGTGTCTTTATAATGGTATGATGATTATTATTTACGAATTGTTGCATGCTATGATTATTGTTGAATTATTATACAAATTATGTGAAATACTTGAAAAATATGAGTTCCCACCGGAGTATCGATATTGACATCACGAGAAAGATGGCAAAGGCGTATGATCGAGGAAAGAGTCCGTTTGAACCTTAGGAATAGGTTAGGATACAAGTGACATGTCACTAGGAAATTGAGATTCGAACCCATTGAGTTATGGTCGGAGTTCGTGAGAATTATGAGGCATCCGAACTCGTTGAGTTGCGTTCCGAGTTCACCTATGGATGCAAGCATCCAAACTTGTTGAGTTGTGTTCCGAGTTCATTATGGATGCGAACACCCGAGCTCGTTGAGTTGCGTTCCAAGTTCATTATGGGTGAGATTATGGTAGCTTTGCTATATAAACCGCAGGTTATTGAGTTTGTCTAGCTGCGGGCTTCCGTGTATCCGATTATATTCCGAATGTTCAACGGGTAATTTGACGAAGTATTCGATAATGGTCCCAATGAGACAAGCCATTGATGAGTATGTTCTTAAGTTAAATTACAAGTTGTACAGGTATGTACACTAAACTTATGTCTGATGCCTTGATATATGATGTATATAGTATTGGTGAATATTATGAAAATGACATGATGAGGAATAAGTCTTGATACTTGATGACATTGAGATTATGGATCTATGCCTATGAAGCATAATTATGTGTTCTTTCCATGATGGATGAAATGATATTGTATGGATTTAGTGAATAATAGTTGTGATTGAGTAAATTTAGCCTTGGCAGTTTTGGGTTACTGCAGTGATGCAACTTTGGAAATTCACCATAAATTGTGAAAATTGAGTTAGGGGCTTAATAAAATATGAGATTAAATCTCAATGAGGCTAGTTTCACATAGAGGAAACAGTACATGCAATTGAATTTTATGTTATGAGATATTTAAATTGTTGTAAGATAGAGTCTGAATGACTTCGAGATCCTATGTTCCTATTTGAGAAGTTCACTAAAAATTGCGAAAAAATAATTAGGAGTTATAATTTACATTTATAGATTCCTTATTGAGTCTATTTTTAAGATAAATAAACGACATAGCCATTTGAATTCTGTACAGAGAGAAAAATGATTCGTAGTGAACAGAGGTTAGAGTAGTCGAACACTGAAACAGGAGAAATTTTAATGAATAAACTATACTAATTGGCTAAGTAAAAAATTCTTAAAATTTTATGGGAGAAAGGTATATGAGTCTAGTTTCAAGGAAAATTAACGAAACTTAATTTGGAGTTTCGTAGATCCATATATAAATGATTTAGTAACTGTAACTCGATAAAATAACTTAACCTAAACATGTGTAATTGTACAATTATAGTGTTTTTTCTTGAAAAGCATGTTCGTAATTGCTTATTAATTTCATATGGACTTACTAAGCGTAAAACTTACCCCTCCTCTCCATTTCTTTAATATTGGTAGGTCGGCTCGGGGTTGGAGATCGTCGGAGGCAGAATCACACTATCAAGCTATCACTTTTGGGAGAATTAATTCAAATATTAGAAATATCAAGTGAGTGACATGTATAGGAAGCTAGTTTTATGACATGTATTGTTATTATGATTTGGCCTAACCTATTGATCTACGTTGAGTTATCATATATGGCCATGGGATGTGGCCCATATTCACTATCGTTTGTAAGCTTAATTAATCATGTCATGTTCTATGTTTCTGGTGTGATGAGGTAGTTAGCTTTGTTTGTTGTGCATGATTGGTGATACATTAGGTAAGTTGAATGCATACCTATGGATTATGAATTAAATGTAAATAAGTAATAATGCCTTGAACATGAATGTTTAATGGACAAATTGGTAACCACAGTAAGATGGTATTAAACGAGAATAAGATTTGGCATATCTAGTTCTAGTTAATGTAAGAATGTACATTACATACATGATGGTAGGCAAATGATACGTTGGTATTAAAATAGATGATATTGAATGTTATTGAACTCATGTATGTGCTAATATCTTGTGTTGAGGTTGATAGTCATGGATGTTGGTTAAACTGAAATATGTTTAAAATGAAAGATTTGTTATTGCGTGAAATTTTCTAGGTTTTCGTAATTCTCGGTTTAGTCCCGAAACCGTTCCAAAGTATGTTTTGGGCTTCCTAGACCCAAATAAGGGACGTTATGCATGTGTCTGAACAGTTTTGAATTAAATGAAATTTTAGGGCCGGTTTTCGTTTTTGTGCATTTTTAAGTCAGGTAATGCCTCATATTCGGTCCCAGCGTCAGACACAGGTAGGTGGTGTTACAATCTGCATACCGAAAAATCCAGAGTTGATTTAGAAAATTCTACACGAGGCGTATAGTGGTTGTTTATCCGTTCATCCTGGAAGTACTAAGATGTATAATGATTTGAAACAATCGTATTGGTGGTCGGGTATGAAACGAGATATTTTAGAGTTTGTTTCGAGATGTTTAATCTATCAGCAAGTGAAAGTTGAACATCAAGTGCCTTCGAGTCTACTACAACCAGTAATGATACTTGAGTGGAAATGAGATAGAGTTACGATGGATTTCGTATCGGGATTACCCATGACTCCGAAAAAGAAAGATGCTATTTGGGTTGTCGTTGATCGATTAATGAAATCAGCATTTTTCATTCTGATACGTACTGATTATTCGCTTGATAGATTAGCTGAATTGAACATTGTTGAAACCGTTAGATTGCAAGAGCTGCCAATTTTGGTTATTTCAGATAGAGATCCGAGATTTACATTACGATTTTGGAAGAAATTACAAGAAGCTCTGGGTACGAGGTTGAATTTTAGTACAACATTTCATCTGCAAATCAATGATTAGTCTGAGAGAGTAATTCAAATTCTGGAAGATATGCTTTATTGTTGTGTGTTGGAATTCGAAGGCAATTGGGAGAAATTTTTGCCATTGGTTGAAGTTGCGTATAATAAAAACTTTCAATTAAGCATAAATATGGCACCGTTTGAAGTTTTGTATGGTCGCAAATGCCGAACTCCATTGTACTGGATAGAGTTGAGTGAGAAAAAGATTTACGGGGTTGATTTGATTAGAGAAACTGAAGAAAAAGTAAAAGTAATTCGCGACTGTTTGAAAGCAGCTTTAGATTGACAGAAATCATACGCGAATTTGAAATAGAAAGACATTGAATTTTAGATCAGTGATAAAGTATTTTTGGAAGTGTCTTCGTAGAAGAAAATCCTCGTAAAGGTAAGTTGAGTCCGGATTTTATCGGACCGTATGAGATCATTGAAAAAATAGGTCTAGTGGCATATCGACTAGCTTTATCGACTGAGTTAGAAAAGATCCGCAATGTGTTTCATGTTTTTAGGTTGCATCGATATAGATTGGATCCTTCACACATAATTTCTTTGGCAAACACTGAAATTCAACTTGATATGACGTACAACGAAGAACCGATCAGAATTCTAGCACTTGAGGTTAAACAATTGAGAAGTAAAAACATAGCCCTCGTGAAAGTACTTTGGCAATGACACCGTGTCGAAGAGGCTACGTGGGAACTCAAAGAAGCTATAAGAAAACAGTACCCTAACCTTTTTGCTGGTAAGATTTTCGAGGATGAAAATCCCTAATGGGGGAGTTGTAACAGCCTGTTTTTAGTCAAATTGGAACAATAGTTTTGGGACCACAAATTCGAGGTCAAAATATTTGTTTTATTATTATTTAATGGTCTACAGCATGAATATATTATTGTGTGAAAGTTTCGTTTAGAAATTTTATTGTTTGAATGCTCAATTAGGTAAAAATGACTAAATTGCGTAAAGTGCAAAAGTGTTGTTCTATTAGTTAAAGGTATCTAATAGCTATGGAATTTTAATTTAGAACTCCTTATGTTGTAATTTGACCATTTGAAACATAAGTGGACAAAGATGGACATGGTTTATATGAAATGTGAATGTTTTAGTAAAGGGTAAATAGGTAAAATAACAAATAAATGATAATAATTAAAACAAAAACATAAAATTTTCATTCATTCATCTTCCTTAGCCAAAATTTTGAAGGAATGAATAGCCATGGTTAGGTTTTCATTCGACCAAGCTTTCTTAGCTTATTAAGATCAAGAAAAGAAAAATTTGGATCTAGATCGGTGAAAACTAAAGTTATCGACTAATCGAATTATTCTGTCGTTTTCACATCTGAGGTAAGTTCGTATGTGATAAATTTCAGTATAAGTTTATTTTAAATGCTTTGATATTATATAAGTTGTGAATACGAGACTTCGGATAAGTTCGACAATGACTCGATGGTAATTCGACATTCAAAATCCCTATTGAACCTTAGGAATAGTTTAGGATACTAATGACATGCCATTAGGGAACATTAATTTGGCTTCGAGCCATGATATTAGCACTTTGGGTGCAAGTTACACCGATTTGGCTTCAGGCCATGAATATCGGCTGATTTTGCTTTGGGCCATGATATCAGTAGTTCGGATATAAGTTACCTTGATTTGGCTTTGGGCCATGGTATAGGTACTTAGTGTGCGAGACTCCTAAGTATCTGAATTTTATTCTAAATGGTTTAATAGGTAAATGAATGATGAGTTCGGGAATGAAATTGGTACAGGATGATACAGGTATGTGTATAAATCATATTAGTTTTGAATCGAGAAAATGGTGAAGAAAATATGTTGTTTTGTGAATGAGTGATTGAAAGGTTTGGAAATTGATATGAATACATGTATTTATAATTAATTTTTGAATTATGTGTTTGTGGTTATATTGAGTTTATTTCATACGAGCTTACTAAGCTATAAATCTTGCCTTGTTTATTTTTCTATGTTTTATAGTGATTACAAAACTAGCTTAGATTCGGGATCGCCGGAGTTCACTTCACACTATCTACCTATCTCTTGGCACCTATGAACTTTGGTATTTTAAGTATATGGCATGTATAGGGTCTTTATGTCATGTTGGTTATGTTTTGATAATGATTTTGGCCGATTAAATTGGTCTGTATATATATAGCCTTGAGTAATGGCTTATTTGGGGTTATTTTGGTATGGTTGAGACATGTATATATATGTTTATGTCTTGTGTAATGAGTTGGTTGATGGTTGTGGATGAATTTTTGGACATTGCTTTGTTTGTGAAACTAGGCTAAAATATGCATGTTTGGGAATGTATAGTTAATTGAATTGTATATGTGAATTAGGTATAAAATTAGATGGCATATTGTGGTAGATGGTGATTTGTATTAATGGGTAATGAAATGGTATGCAATATGCTTGATATGAGATTTGTAAAAGTTTCGGAAGTTCCCGGTTTAGTTTCAAATATTTCCCGATGCATGTTTTGGGCCTTGTAGGTCAGTATAAGGGACGTTAAATATCTGTTTGAAGGACCTTAATTGGAATGAAATTTCATGGTCTGATTTTGTGTGTTTGATTGCGTTCAAAAATAGTAATGCCTCGTATCCTGTTCCGGCATCGAGTACGAGTAAGGGGTGTTACAACAATTTTGCCTCTAAACTTTCACATAATACAACTTAGCCCCTAGGCTCGTAAAATGAAATGTGTTCATTTTCTTTGATACCCAAGCCTAGCTGAACTTATATCATACTTATATCAGCCCACTTTTTTTTTTCAAATCATATTTTTAACCACCTATTTTACAACTTTTACAAAAAGGTCTTTTTTATGTGTTTTCCTGAAAAACCACTTAGTAAAAGATGTTTATCATGCATCAAACTTTCATATTCCTCTATTAAACACCAAAATACATGCATGCCACACATGGGTAAGTTGTTGAACATGAACCCTAGCTCAAAATAATGGTAGAAATAGCTAGATCATGTTTCAAAGATCTCAAAAACATAAAAAATATTAAAAACAGGGCTAGGGTGTACTTACAATCGAGCTTGAAAGGATGAAAAAAACCTTAGCTATGGCTCTTTGAGAATTTCGGCTAAGGAGGAGGAAGATGGACACAATTTTTGACTTAATTTTCCCTTTTTATTCTTTTATTAACCAAATGACAAAAATGCCCTTAAGGTCTTTCTTTCAAAATTTTCCTATTCTATTCATGCCCTTTTTGTCCATAAAAATAGAAATTGGGCAAATTGCTATTTAAGGACCTCTAATTAACAGTCATGGCAATTTCATGCTTAAAGCTTCTAGAACTCACATTTTGCAACTTTTGCAATTTAGTCCTAGATGTCAAATTGGACACTTTATCCATAAAATTTCTTCATGAATTTTCACATAAGCATACAATTATATCATAGACCTTATAATAATCATAAGTTAATTATTTCTACTTTAGATTTGTGGTCTCAAAACCACTATTTCAACTAGACCTTAATTCAAGATGTTACAACTCTCCCCCCTTAAGGATTTTCGTCCCCAAAAATCTTACTGAAGAAAAGGTCTGGGTATTGGTTTATCATGTTTTCCTCGGTCTCCCATGTAGCCTCTTTGATCCCATGTCTTTGCCATAATACTTTCACAAGGGCAATACTTTTTTTTCTCAATTGTTTGACTTTCCGAGTCAAAATCTTAACTGGTTCGTTGCCATAAGTCATATCTGGTTCTGAACCTCTGTTGGTGAAATCACATGCGAAGGGTCTGATCAGTATCGGGGTAACATAGACACATGGAATAAATCATGGATTCTTTCCAACTCAGGTGGCAAAGCCAACCAATATGTTACTGGCCCTATTCTTTCAGTAATCTCATACGATCCAATAAAATGTGGACTCAACTTGCCCTTCCGTCCAAATCTAAGGACTTTCTTCCATGGAGATACTTTCAGGAATACCTTATCACTGACCTAAAACTCAATCTCTTTCTATTTCAAATCTGCGTAGGATTTCTATTTGTCCAAAGCAGCTTTCAGACAATCACGAATTATTTTCACTTTCTCTTCGGTTTCTTTGACTAAATCAACTCCATGAATATGATTTTCTCTGAGTTTGGTCCAATACAAAGGCGTTCGGCACTTATGCCCATACAATGCCTCATAGGGTGCCATTTTCAAACTCGACTGAAAACTATTGTTGTAGGCAAATTCTACCAATGGTAAATACTTTTCTCAACTACCTTGGAACTCAAGAACACAACACCGCAACATATCTTCAAGAATCTGAATTACCCTTTTGGGTTGACTGTTAGTTTGTGGATGAAAAGCTGTACTAAAATTCAACTTTGTACCTAAAGCCTCTTGCAACTTCTTCCAAAATAGCAAAGTGAACCTTAGATCTCTATTCGATATAATCGATAAAGGCACTCCGTGCAACCTCACTATTTCAGAAATATACAACTTGGCTAACTTATCAAGTGAGTAGTCGGTACATACCAATTTAAAATGAGCCGACTTTGTCAACTGATCTACAACAACCCAAACAGTGTCTTTCTTTCTTGATGTCAAAGGCAAACCCGTCACAAAATCCATAGTAATACAGTCCCATTTCCACTCGGGAACCATCACAGGCTGAAGTAAGCCTAAAGGTACTTGGTGTTTGACTTTTACTTGCTTACAAATCAGGCATCTCGAAACAAACTCTGAAATATCTCTTTTCATATTCGGCCACCAATACAATTTCTTCAAGTCATTGTACATTTTCGTACTACCCAGATGTATAGGCAAACAACCACTATGTGCCACATGAAAAATATTCTGAATCAACTCGGTATTTTTAGGAATACAAATCCTATCTCGGAACATCAAGCAACCATCGGAACTAATTCAAAAATCTGATTTGATACCTGAGTCACACTGAGCTCTCTTATTTTGTATCTCACTGTCACTTATCTGAGATACATAAATATCTTTAAGGAACATCGATCTAGCTCTCAACACAGCTAGAATCGAACCATTATTTGATAAAGCCAACTGAGTGTTCATAGCCCTCAAAGCAAATAACGACTTTCTACTCAAAGCATCGGCGACCATATTCGCCTTTTCCGGGTGATAATTAATCATTAGTTCATAATCTTTTATCAACTCTAGCCACTTGCGTTGTCGTAAGTTCAAATCCATTTAAGTCATCAAGTACTTTAGGCTTTTATGATCAGTGAATACTCGACATTTCTCACCATACAAATGGTGTCTCCAAATCTTCAACGCGAACACAATGGCGGCAAGCTCCAAATCATGGGTTGGATAATTTTTCTTATGTGGTTTCAGCTGCCTCGAGGCATAAACTATCACCTTGCCTTCTTGCATAAGTACACAACCCAATCTATTCAAGGATGCGTCACTATAAACTACAAATTCTATTCCCCATTCAGGTTGTACTAAAATCGGTGCCTCGATCAACAATGCCTTTAGTTTTTCAAAACTCTATTGGCACTTTTCTGTCCATTCGAACTTGACATCTTTTTGTAAGAACCTTGTCATCAGAGTAGCAATCATGGAGAATCCTTTAACAAACCATCTGTAATAACCAATCAAGCCTAGAAAGCCTCTTATCTCAGTTACATTCCTCGAGGTTTCCATTCAACAATAGCCAAAATCTTACTCGGGTTTACTTGAATGCTATCACGCAAAACAACGTGCCCCCAAAATTTGACTTCTTAAAGCCAAAACTCACTTTTACTAAACATAGCATACAATTGCTTGTCTCTCAAAGTTTTCAAAACTGTTCTCAAGTTCTCGACATTCTCGATCTTATCACGAGAATAAATCAAGATATCATTAATAAAAACAACAACAAATTTATCCAAGTACGGTCAAAAAATTTGATTTACTAAATCCATAAATATAGCAGGTGCATTTGTTAAACCAAAAGGCATAACCAAAAATTCATAGTGACCATACCTTGTCCGAAATGCAGTTTTCAGTATGTCCGATTCTTTAACTCTTAACTGGTAGTAACCAGACCTCAAGTTAATCTTGGAAAATACTGTGGCTCCCTTCAATCGGTCAAACAAGTCATCGATTCTGGAAAGGGATACTTGTTCTTCACGAATCTCATTGAACCATCCTTCTTCTTCACGAATAGTACCAATGCTCCCCACAGAGAATAACTAGGTTTCGCAAAACCTTTATCCGTTAACTCTTGTAACTGAACTTTCAAATCTTTTAACTCCGTCGGAGCCATCCTATACGAAGCGACCGAAATAGGATCAGTACCAGGAACTAACTCAATACCAAACTCAACTTCCTTAATAGGAGGCAATCCTGGCAACTCTTCTGGAAACACATCCGGATACTCACATACTACTGGCACCGATTCAATTTTCAACTTAAACCCTTTTGTATTCAGTACGAAGGCAAGATAAGCTTCGCAACCCTTTCTCATACATTTTTGAGCCGTTATAGAAGAAATCACTACAGGCAAGCTATTCGATTCATCAGGTTCAACCCGAAGAATATCACCACTTTCACATTTTAGTTCAGTGATTTTCTTTCCACAGTTTACTACCACATCATGCACGGCCAACCAATCCATACTAAGTGTTATATCAAATTCATCAAACAGCAAAAGCATAAGATTAGCCGGAAAACAATGACCTCTAATCATTAAAGGGTAATCCTTACATACTTTGTCAACTAACACATACTTGCCTAGAGGCTTTGACACTTTTATCACAAATTCTATAAACTCAACAAGATATTCATGCTAGACACCAATTTCACACAAACATATGAATGGGTAGATCCTGGATCAATCAAAGCAACAACATCTGTATCATAGAGAGAAAAAGTACCCATAATCACATCTGGAGATGAAGCCTCTTTGCGAGTGCGAATGGCATAAGTCCTCGCAAGTGCTCTATCTTCGGTCCTTACAGTTGGATCTCTAGGTGCACCCTTGCTACTTGCTCTATTTTTCAGATTTCTTTGTGGCCTCCCCCGAGAAGCAGTACTACCCGATCTTGCACTCAGAAATTTCTCTTTTTCAACCCTCTCAGGGCATTCTGTAATGAAGTGATCTTGGGAACCACATTTAAAACAAGCTCCATCATTAACTCGGCACTCACTGATGTGACGTCTACCACAATGTGAACACTCCATTCTACTCGGTTGAGCATTACCAACACTAGCAATTGAAGCAGTCTGAGCTTTTGAAACCAAGTACTGCTTACCCGTATTTCTATTTGAATACCTAACTAAAGCACTTGATCGAGTATTAAACTCCCTCAGTTTTTTAGATGAGGACTGCAGTGACTTACTCATCTGTCTCTTCTTCGAATCTCGAGACTCAAATTTAGCTTTTCTTTTCTTTTTACCCAATTCCTCAGCCTTGCAAGCTCTCTCAACCATTACAACAAACTCTTTTAATTCTAGGATGCCAACCAGCAATCGGATGTCCTCATTTAACCCACCCTCAAACCTCTTACACATGATGGCCTCTGTAACGCCCCAAAATCTTAGTATTTATGTTTGTATGGTTGTGACACATAGTGGTTAAGTGTTCTGAGAAGTGTCTGAGAAGTATTGGGTTCAAGCCTTGGCTTATGCAAAAATTTTGTTTTTGCATGGATAAACCCTTGGCTCTAGATAGTAGGCTCTGAAATAAAAGTGGGTAAAACATGACAAAAAAAGGCCGGCTAGTTTAAGAGATAAGTGGCATGTTACCTATGTCTGAGATCTGAGGTTCGAGTCTTGGATTTCACATTGGATTTTATTTGCTGTGAGTAGGCGGGAGTGTTCCAGGCTGGCTGAAACTCTAAAGGGTTTGAAAGGGGTTCGAAGTGGCTGATGAAGAGATTAGAGGAGAGATTTGGGGAGAGATTTGAGGAGTGGATCAAAGAGTAGGGGAGTGGTGGTCCCGAAGTGGGATTCTCCTCAACCATTCGGCTTGTTGTGGTATTCCTAGCCATTCGGTCATAGGACCTTATGACTCTTAGTGGTGAAATTGTTCTAGTTTGCTCTCCTTTTTCGGTAGCTATTACCCGTTTTGCTTCTTTTCACTCTTTTGTTTGTTGCTTGTTTGGCAGCCGAATTTTATTTGTGACCATTCGGGTTCATTTTCGTGTTGGATTACTTTGGTTTTGTTCTCCAATATCGTGCTTTGGGTTGATCAACTTTCCTCTCTCCATCACTCTTCTTCTCTTAATTTTCTTTGCCTTAGCCGAACCTTCATTCTTCCCCTCTCCCTATCGGTCATTGACATTCACTTCTCCTTTTGTCTTTGGCCAAATACTCTTCTCCTTCCCTTTTATCAATTCTTTCGGGTTTTAATGGTTGCACCTTGGTACTATTGCTGATTAGTTCCTCTCTCCATCTCCCTCATTATTCTTTCAATTTTCGGTAGGCTTCTCTTTCACTGGTTAGGCTGAATACCCTTTTTTCCTTGTTGCTGAATCCCTTTCTTTTTTTCTTACTTGTTGAATCACTTTCGATTCCTGAAACTTTTTTGAGTAGTGAAGGGCTATTCACTAGTATTGAAGTGATCAAATCTCTCTCTACATTTGATTAAAGGTAACTTGACCCATATCTATCACGTGTTGAACTTTGGTGTATGGCTTGCATTTTAGAATGTTGGTCGATTACCTGATTTCCCCTTATCTTTGGTTTTATGTTTTCAATAAGCCAGTATATGTTGATTCAAGCCATATGTATATGCAATCATCATTAATGGATTTTGCTGGTAATGCAGTTATTTGACAATGAGGGTGTAATCAACCTTCGTTAGCGGTTTAAGCGGGCTAAACCACACTCTTCAAGTAAGGCAGGTATCAAATATTATTTTGGGTTAAGAGCTAAAAAGAGGGTGATTAACCCTATTGTCAAACGATTAATTGAATGTATTGTATGAATGTAGGTTTAGTGCTCGTGGACTTTTAGCACTTTTCACAAAAAAGGTGTGTAATCACGCTGCTATAATCGGAACTCGGCAAAAGCCGGAATAGGTGATCGTCAACCCTACACGAGCATGCGCTCACTCGTGTCATAATCCGAATGCATAAATATGGTCGTTTGATCGTAGAGGCCACCATGAGCAATTTCATGAGTTTAGGCTGCTTTGGGCCACGTTGGGCTGAAATGGGCCAGGTGGGCCTCACGGGCTCGTAGGCCCTACATGGTTAAACCACACAGATGTGTGGAGTTATTGGGCTAGGCTGTGAAGCTCACACTGCCAAGGCCATTTTTGGGCTCAGTGGGCCCTACGGGCGTGCGGGCCCATGTGGGCTACATTATGGGCCTTGGGCCCATTTTCACTATTTGACTGTTAAGGTTGTACAGGCTGCCCGAGAAGACTATGAACCTACTGTTGGGTCGGTAAGCATACCTCGACCCCAAAATTTATAAATGTCTGTTATGCCTCTATGAGGTAAAATTACTATTATGCCCTTGTGAGATGTATGACTGTATTGAGCATGCCATTTTAGATATTCTACATACATGCATGATATTATGATATGTTGCATGGGGATGGGTTGCTATGATTGGAAAAAGTGTACTGTACTGGCAGCTCTGCTACAATTTCTGTTTAGTGCCGCAATCTATGCTATTTTTGGTGTGTAGGGATGGGTGGGTTATTTTATCCCTACACGGTGTGTAGGGTTGGACGGAGTGGTGTGTAGAGGCTGGCTGGGTAGGATTTCTAATTGCATGTCTGTACAGTGACTGCTACAAAATTGGGCTAAGGCCCACACTGATACTGCTACAGTAATAGGCTAAGGCTCCAACTGAAATTGAACTGTTACTGAAATAGGCTTAGGCTCAGATTAAAACTGCCTACTGTATGATTGTCTGTTGCTAAGGGTTTACACACTGAGTTTTCATAAACTCACCTTTTTATTTTTCTGCGCAGGTAACCCTTAGGCGGATCGGTCCTGCGAGGGACTCAAAGGTGGCCACATAACCACATTTGCTTCCATTTTAAAATTTTAATTTATAAGTAATTTAATTTGGGTATTTGTTTTGTAATAAGACCTCTTTAAGTTCTTATTTTAATTTGGGATTTATTTACCTTGATTCATATCTGTTAGTGGTAGGCCACGGATTTTCAAAAAGATAAAAGCTTTTCCAAACACCATGATTACGCAACATATTTTAAAAGCTTCAACAACAAATATTGTTTTAAAGTGCAATAGCAATCTAATATGATTAATATTTTGCTTAAATAACTTGAGTTTTAACAAAGAATAAGATATCCTAAATTTTCATTAACATCACAAAGAGGTTATATATATAACGGATTTTTTTTCAATGAAATTATATTTTTTTCGAAAAACACGTTAATGTGATATTACAGATTCAGCCATAACGTCTAGGCCGAGTTCGGGGTGTTACAGCCTCGGTCGATACACCCTCCCTGGCATACTTACTGAGTCCTACGAACTCACGTTCATACTCTATTACAGTCATTCAGCCCTACTTTAACTCAAGAAATTCCTTTCGATTCTGATCGATAAACCTCTGGCTTATGTACTTCTTACGAAACTCCTTTTGGAAAAATTACCAATTAACTCTCTCCCTTGGTGCAACCGACAGAAGGGTGGTCCACCACTGATAAGCCGAGTCTCTCATGAGTGATACTACACACTTCATGCATTCCTCAAGTGTGCATAATAACTCATTAAATACCCTGATGGTATTCTCGAGCCAAAACTCTGCCCTTTCAAGACCATCATCTATACTAGCTCGAAACTCTTCTGCTCCTTGCTTACGAATTTTATCCACTGGAGGTCTACTCAATCCCATAAAATCCACACCTTGAGGTTTTACAAGAACAGGCTGAGGGATAGGTGCGGGTGGAGAGGGTTGAGCGTTTGGGTTCATTCGAACGAACTCTGTATACTAGGTATTCATCATGTAGAGAAAGGCTTCCCTAGCCTCTTCTCCTCCTCTTTGACTCACGGTCATGGGTCTATTCTCAACTGGCGTTGCCCCTTGAGCGGGAGCCGGTGCATTACTTTCTACGTCATCAGCTTCAGCTCGATTGGGATCCATTACTATATGAAAACACAAATTAAAAGGTTAGGAGTTGTCACACTATCATAATTAATTTATGGCATGTATATCTAGACTCGTACACATGCTACGTTAGTTCGAGAATTGACTAAACTATAGCTCTGATACCACAAAATGTGAAACCCCTTACCCTTGTCTGATATCGGAACGGGATACGAGGTATTACACTTTAACACGAGCAAACATAAAAAATTGGGTCATAAAATTTTGTTCAAATCAAATCCATTCATGCATATGCAAAATGTCCTTTATATAGGCCTATGAGGCCCAAAACATACATCGGGAGTAATTCGAGACTAAATTGAGAACTTTAGAAATCTTTGGGAAAACTTAGAAAATTTTCATGAAACAGGGTCAAGATTGATTGTTTAATTTGAAATGAATGTGCTCAACATTTAATTGCATATACAAATGTTTATTTTCTTGTGAATTAACTGTAGTTGCCTTGACAATGAATATAACATCCTATACCTCAGACTTGATGATCGGGTCGGGCAAGGGGTGTTACAAAACCCTAGTATAATTAAATAGGGTTATCATCCCCCTAATCCTAGTTAGACTAGGAGTTAGTTTTTCTATTGAAATAGACTTTTACAATTCAACATGGGCTTTGCTTCTTCTCCCTAGAAATAGATGGCGCAGGTAGGACTAAATACACAAGAAGTTTTACACAACTTTGAGATGTTGTTATTTTATTCGAAAATAATTAGAATTTGTTTTCTAAATATAAATTTTATTTTCCAAAATAACAATTTGACCTATTGAGGCAGGATTTTTCTTTTCCATTAAAAGTAAACTGAATAATTTCTAGTTCTAGGTTTGATTCGAATTCATTTGAGTCCACTAACTGCTATCACACATGTGTGTAAAAGCAAAAAATTTTAAAGGTATGATTCTAACTGCAAGTGAACAGTGTCAGTTGTAATATTTATAGTATCTAATGAAACATCGTAGTATTCCAATGGGTTGAACCCAAATGGCTCAGTGATTAAGCAATTCCTAAACTATAAACAAGCAATCAAAAGAGTGTAGCTAACTAATCACTTATTCCTATATTACGACAAATCATTCAAAAGTTTAATTACGCTAATTAATTACCTAAAAATAACAAAGGACTAAATTATAAATAAAACAAAATATGAAACTAGCAAATTCAAAAAAATAAGATAATAAGAAGCGGTTGGTTGATTTCCATGAGGTTGGTTAACCTTCGAATTAGGGATCTAAATCACTATTACTCCTAAATTGGTTCAATTTTACCTCTTGGCCTCAACTTTAGCAATTTCAACAAGTTAGTTTGGTTTATCACTCGACCTCACCAAACTAACTCAGGAAAATAAAATTGATGCCTGATAAGATCTCCTCTCCATCTCACTTATATTAATTTTTCATTAGGGTCGCCAATCTTAAGTTTTGAAGTCTATTCGATTTTGTCCTATTTTTTTTATTTTGTCCTTGAATCCAAAAATCAATTGCCCATCACTTCCATTAACCATCCACTTAGGATTTAGCTACTCATACTCATATTTGAACCCATTAACAACAAGAAATCAAATAAAAACTCGATTATCGTAACTTAAAAAGAAAAGTGATAAAGACTTATGCTTTCTTGCAAAAGCTTAAGGAGCACAATAATGGCGGCAAGAATATAAATAAGAACACCTAAGACAAGATTTTTAATAGAGGAAATATAAAAAAACTGATTGGTATTAAAAATAACGAATTAAAGTGGAAATACAATAAAGTTTGAAGGGCTTAAAAAGTAAATAAATCCTAGCTACAGTAATAACTAACTTAAGTACCAGCTATGGAACTAAGAAAAACAACAAAATGAATAAGGAAATAAACTCTAAGTGATGGAGAAGAATAACAAATCCCTAAAAGATGAAGATGAAAATATAAAACTAGCTAACGTGAAGTGTGTCTTTCTCTTAGTCAATTTTGGCCTTTTTTAATAGTTTTTCTAACACAAAATTTATGCCTAAAATGCCCATTAGCATGTTTTTTTATTGGTGTTGAAGTTGAATAAGGTTTGTGTGACACCCCTAATTTGACCCTAGTCGAAAACTGGTTTCGGGACCACAAAATCAAGTCATAAAAATAATTAGCCGTCATATTTTATGACTATTATATGTGAATATGAATGTGTGAAAGTTTTAAGCTTTGATTTAGTAAATTGCATGTGAATTTAGTCGATGGGACTTATGTGTGACACTTTTAAAATGTGATAGTTAATCTATAAGGCTCAATTAGTGCATGTCATATGAATAAAGGGTTTGCATGTCAAATATCCCTTATGAATGAGTAGTGGCCGGCCATGGATGGGTCATTGAGGATAATATGAATTCTTTTATTAGCACTATGAGTTTAGAAAATAAAAGAATGAATTAAGAATGATAAAACATGAGGTGAGTGGGAGGAGAAACCAAAGTTGTCTCCCCCTTACTCCCCATTGCCGTGACTTGTGAAAGGGGAGGAAAAACAAAATCCTTTCTTTGTTGTTCAACATGGCCGAATAGAAGAAACAAAGGAGGGGAAGAATTTTTGGTCACTTGAGTCATTAAAAAGGTTAGTATATTATGTCAAATTGTGAAATTTTAACTTGTTTTAGGTAAATAATCATGGCTCTTACTTAGCCCATGCTAAAATTTGTAATTTTGATGGATGATTGGAGCATTCGGCTAGGGTATAAAGGAAGGGATTTTGATTATTTCATCTAAGTATTGATGATGAATGTGTTATGGAAAGAAATCGGTCTTCCTAAGAATATGATTTGTGAATGTTTATATTAGTAATAGCCGAAATTAAAGAGGTTTGATGTCTTGAACAAATGTTGATTATATGATTCGAAAATGAGATATGTTAATGATGAAGTATAATCGGCCATGGTCTTTGCTTGAATTTGAGATTTGTAATGTGATTTTCTTAAATTGTCTATGAATTTTTGGTTGTTGATTTCATGGTAATGGTATATTGAATCCATGACTTGAATCCATGAAAATTTAGTAAGGTTGCATTCGGCAACTTGCTTGGAATTAAGAAATGATGTCTAAGCTTAGGTGATTTCGATGATGATATATATATATTCATAAGTATATTTAGTTGATTCGGCTTTGGTATTTGCATAGATAAAATATGTGTGAAGTTAGTTGTTGTGTTTGGTTAAGGTGCTATAAATAGCTTATGATTAATTCATCTTTGGTAAGTTTCATGTATGATATGCTATGGCTTTGAGAATGCATTTTATAAATTAGTTCGAAAAGGAGTGAAATAACAATTATATGTTTGACTATGTATTGGATATTTTGGTTTGGTTTGTCAATGTAATGTATGCGCTTAGGTTATGCTTAAATGGTTAGTGGAAGTAAATGATGTAATGTCAACCATAATTTTATATGTTAACAAATATTATGCTATTTGTTATGATTGGTATGAGTTAAAATGCGGATGTGTATAGATAAGCAAAAGGATATGTTTAGTATTTAGTTAAAGTAACGAAATTGTACTAAAGAGAGTATTAATGCATGTTTGGTACTTGAGATGATTGAGGTGGTGATCTCGAAGCTAAATGTTATAAGGAATAAGTGTATTTCTTGCTAACCGAATTATAATATAATCGAATGTGGTTTTACACAATAGTGATGTGATAAGTTTAAATTTGGTTCATTAGCTCAAGAACTCAAGGAAACAAAGTCGGATCGTGGAAAAAGGGAAATTGGTCGAATAGTCGGAATTGACGTACATTAGCAATCGAGGTAAGTTTTAAGTATTAATGCCTATAATGTGATTGAGTATGATATGTTAAGCACATATTAAAAGAATCATAACTCTATTGTAAATCTTTATGCATATAGCCTAATGGTTATTATGAAGTATAGGTAAGTTATTGATATGATATGTTGCCAAATGGATATGATATTATGAAGTGCTGAAAGGATATGTCAGAAGAGTAAAATTGTGATAAACCTGCTCAGGACAGCAGCAGTAACATGAATTCAGAAAATCACCATAAATTCATGGATTTGAATTAGAGGCTGAATGAGACATGAAATTAAAGCTTAATGAGTCTAGTTTCTTATAAAAGAAACCGTGTAAACAAAGGAATTTCTGATAATGAGAAATTTGATTCGTAGTGAAGAGTGGTCAGATTAGTCAAACAGTGAAACAGGGGAAAACTTAAGAAAAATCTGGTGTTGATTGGCCCAACCTAAAATTCTGGAAATTTCATGGATGGAAGATATACGAGTCTATATTCAGGAAAAATTAACGGCAAGTGATTTGGAGTTTTGTAGCTCCATTTATAAACAATTTAGTGACCATTGCTCAGGAAAACAGCTCGTAGTGAATATGTGATGTTGTTGTAAACATGGATAAAACTTGTTTTAGTTACTCATAAGCTATTGATTAAACCCATACTTGAATTCTAAATCGTGATATTGTAAGCTTATGATAATTCGAATATGAAATGATAGTATGGCGTAAAATTGAATTATTCATTGGAAAGTGATGGATGTAGATTCGGTCAAGCCCAAGTCTGTACATGATAGTATATGTGGTATGTGAAGTCTAATTGAATAAATGTGAAAGTGTATATGTGTGAATAGGGCCGAATGGCCAATGTGATGAAAGTGAACATGTGTATGTGTGATAAGGCCGAATGGCCAATGTGATGAAAGTGAACATGTATATGTGTGATAAGGCCGAATGGCCAATGTGATGAAAGTGAACATGTGTATGTGTGATAAGACCGAATGGCCAATGTGATGAAAGTGAACATGTATATGTGTGATAAAGCCGAATGGCCAATGTGATGAAAGTGAACATGTATATGTGTGATAAGGCCGAATGGCCAATGTGATGAAAGTGAACATGTATATGTGTGATAAGGCCGAATGGCCAATGTGATGAATGTGAACATGCATATATGAGATAAGGCCGAATGGCCAATGTGATGAATGTAAACATGTGTATGTGTGATAAGGCCGAATGGCCAATGTGATGAAAGTGAACATGTATATGTGTGATAAGGCCGAATGGCCAATGTGATGAATGTGAACATGCATATATGAGATAAGGCCGAATGGCCAATGTGATGAATGTAAACATGTGTATGTGTGATAAGGCCGAATGGCCAATGTGATGAAAGTGAACATGTATATGTGTGATAAGGCCGAATGGCCAATGTGATGAAAGTGAACATGTGTATGTGTGATAAGACCGAATGGCCAATGTGATGAAAGTGAACATGTATATGTGTGATAAAGCCGAATGGCCAATGTGATGAAAGTGAATAGGTGTATGTGTGATAAGGCCGAGTGGCCAATGTGATGAATGTGAGCATGTGTATGTGAGATAAGGCCTAATGGCCGATGTGATGAATGTGAAAGTGTATAAATGTGATAAGTCCCGAAGGGCATTTGTGTCAGTACTATATCCGGGTTAAAACCCCGCAGGCTTTATGCGAGAATATTATCACTGATTAATGTCCGTAAGCTTCGTGCTCGTACTATATCCGGGCTCTAAAGACCCGATGACTGCGTGTGGGAATTTTGTCCGGGTAAGACTCGATAACTTCGTGTGGAGATTATGTCCGGGTAAGACTTCATAATAAGAGTTGCTTATAAATATATTCAGTGCGAAAGGTTAAACAGGTATGTACTCCAAGTCTATATGTGAGCTTGATTGCACTAAATCATAAGGTAGTTATGTGATGCATGTGAGAGCAATCTATGAGACTACTCCTATGATTATGTGATATCGGATCAGTGTGAGAGGTGATGGGAAATCATACGATATATCTATGTCACATGAGCTCACTTTTACGTGAAAGTTTATCTGCCTATTGTATATGATGAGACGTGCGTATTCGGAAAAGGGATGGTATGCCCGAAGGAAGAGTGAAATAAAATACGAACAACTATGTTATAATTTGATTGTTATCTATTGCCACTGCTTAAAACTTACTAAGCATTGTAATGCTTACTCCGTTTACTCTGTTTCCTCTGTTTTATAGATCTCATTGCGAAGCTACAGGCTCGGGGATCGTCAGCAACTAGTCACACTATCACTATCCACGGTTTGGTACTGTTATGTTTTGGATTGTCTTATGGCATGTATAAAATAGACTAGTGGCGGAAGAATATTTTGGTTAATGTATATAGCCATGCGAAAATGGCTTACATATGTTTGAGCATAATGTTATAATCATTTGGTATGGAATGGTTAATCACTATCATAATTTGTGCTATTCATGCTAAAGGGGCTAGTTGAATCATGGAAACTATTAAATAGGTAAAGTCTACCTTAAAGGCAGATGTTGGCAGCAGCGGTGATGTAGATTTGGAAAATCACTAAAAATAGTATGATTGGAATTAAATAATGAATAAATTATGTAAACGAACCTTGATGAATCTATTTTCATAGGGAAGTAACGAAACGATCATATGGACAGTATGTTAAGAGTTATTGAGGTTCTCGTGAGACAGGGCCAGAACGGTTTCTGGATTCCCTGTTCCGACTTTGGAGATTTATTATAAATTAACCAGAGATAATTAGGAGTCATGCCATATATGTACAGATTCCTCTCTGAGTCTAGTTTCTATAGAAACAAACGACATCATTATTTAAGCTCTGTACAGGGAGATATCCAATTCGTAATGCGCAAGGGTCAGTGTAGTCGATCCCTGTAACATGGGAGACTTTGACTAATAAACTGTACTAATTGGCCCGACCAAAAATTCTAGAAAAAAATATGTAGATGGGCATATGAGTCTAGTTTCAGGGAAAAATCACGAAACTGATTTTCGAGTTGTGAAACTCAAGATATGATTTTTAAAGCAACTATTACGCAGATTGGCAGTGTCTGGAAAATTTTTAAAAAGTCTGTTAACACCTCGTGTTCGACTCCGGTGACGGTCTCGGGTTCGGGGTGTTACAATTTTATTGGTATCAGAGCTACGGTTTAGTCGATTCTAGGACTAACGTAGCACGCGTGAGTCTATTTATACATGCCATAAAGTGATAAAATGATAGTGTGATGATTTTGGCTATTAAAATGTGTTTGCTGTATTGTAATGAATCTTGATCCCGATCGAGCTGTAGCAAGCTTCTGACTATGAGAAGTTGCGATATAACTTCATTTAGATATGCCTAAATTATTAAGTTGATCAGGTACGTATCATGTACTCGTATTTGAATTTCGATTTGGATTGGATTATAAGGTTATAAGTGATGCAATTTTGAAGGAGTGTTATGACTATAAATGTGATTTTTGTATGTGGCTATAGAACTGGAAGTTAAATGGTCGATAAGCATGTTGTGTTTGTATTCAAGTAATGTAAATGAAATACTAATGTGTCATGATTTATTGTTAAATGTGCATGGTTATTCGAATGATGTCCGGGCTAAGTCCCGAAGGCTTTGTGCTAAGTGACCATATCCGGACTAAGATCCGAAGGCATTGGTGCGAGTTACTAAATCCGGGCTAAGTCCCGAAGAGCATTCGTGCTAGTGATATATCCGGGCTAAGTCCCGAAGAGCATTCGTGCTAGTGATGTATCCGGGCTAAGTCCGAAGAGCATTCGTGCTAGTGATAAATCCGGGCTAAGTCCCGAAGAGCATTCGTGCTAGTGATATATCCGGGCTAAGTCCCGAAGAGCATTCGTGCTAGTGATGTATCCGGGCTAAGTCCCGAAGAGCATTCGTGCTAGTGATATATCCGGGCTAAGTCCAAAGAGCATTCGTGCTAGTGATGTATCCGGGCTAAGTCCCGAAGAGCATTCGTGCTAGTGATGTATCCGGGCTAAGTTCCGAAGAGCATTCGTGCTAGTGATATATCCGGGCTAAGTCCCGGAGAGCATTCGTGCTAGTGATATATCCGGGCTAAGTCCCGAAGAGCATTCGTGCTAGTATATCCGGGCTAAGTCCCGAAGAGCATTCGTGCTAGTGATATATCCGGGCTAAGTCCCGAAGAGCAT